>NC_041397.2:165071479-165371479 GCF_900747795.2 Erpetoichthys calabaricus | reverse complement strand
AGGAAGATGGAATAGAAAACGATAAATGAAGAGATTGGATTGTAAGGAGCAAGACCCCTGCCATTTGACCTCCCAGGGAAAAACAGCATTAAAACAAAATAAGTTGACTACCAACATTAAGTACATTACTAAAAATTATCAGCATGCTGGAGTGCCAGAGTGGAAATGATCAAATATATTTTTCAGCATTCCCATATATCTAAAGAACATGTGAAACAGTTGGGCTTAACGCCTATCCCAGCCAGCTTTGGACACAAGGCATGAACAAACCCTGGAGAGGGTCACACATTAGGGCCAGTTTAGCATCAACAATTTACCTAACCTGCATATCTTTGGACAGTGAGAGGAAACCCACACAGACACAAGCAGAACATGCCAACTTGATGCAGGAAGGACCCAGGATTTGAACCCTAGCCATCTCCTCTGAGAGGCAACAGTGCTCCCCCACTCTTTGCAGTAATTAATACAAAAAAATGTAAAATGTTCCAACTTTCAAATCAGTTATCTAAGTTACCAAACAAATATGAATGTTAAGTGGTGTGCATTTTCTATTTTCTAAGTTCTGATTGTTGTTATCAGCACACATTTTATAAGCAGCTGAGTTTTCATAAGACATAATTGGAGGAGTGTGCGGTTTTCAAAGTAAATCTTTGTTATATTTAGTGAAAAATCCAAATTAAAAAAAGTTTATTCTTTTTTGGCATTGCAAGCAATCTTTGCTTCCATTTTGGAGATGAGTGTCATCCCAACTGATTGGAAAGTGGGACTTTTCATCCCTGTCTGAAAAGGGAAGTGTGATCGCTTGGATTACAATGGGATAACATTGCTCTCAGTGCCGAGTAAGGCCCTTGCTAGGGTCATCCTCAATAGGATCCTTGATCACTTACTCACCCGCCAGCAACCGGAGCAGTCTGGTTTTACACCTAAGAAGTCTACCATCAACTGCATCCTGGCACTGAGGGTTCTCATGGAGCGCAAACATGAATATCGGCAGAGTATCTTTGCAGCCTTTGTCTGAGACATCCTGAGACTTTGTGGGATCATCCCAAAGTTACTGGGTATCATGGCTGGCATGTACACTGATACTGTGTGTGCTGTGCAGAGTGGAGTCAGAACCTCTGCATTTTTCTCATTTGATTCTGGGGTTTGTCATGGATCATGTTCTTGCTCCTACTTGGTTCAATGCTTGTACGGACATGGTATTGGGCAGGGTCATGGGGTCCAGTGGCTGTGGGGCATGTGATGGTAAAGAGAGATTCACTGATCTTTGCTTGCAATGCTGTGATCTTTGTGGAGTCGATGAAGGCTCTGAGTGGCTCGAGAGAGACTGAGTAAGGAGTCTGAGTGTCTTGGCTTGTGAGTGTCCTGGATAAAAAACATGATCTAGGCTATTAATGACCTCTGGGGCACAACCATCAGCAGTGTGTCTGTCTGCAGAGAAAATATCAACCTCGTCGAGAGGTTTACTTACATCGGCAGCAACATTCATGTCTCTGGTGACTCTTCCTATGAGGTCAGTAGATGGATTAGGAGAAAATTGGGAGTTTTGATGTCGCTGAAAAAGGGTGTGTGCACTCCAGATATCTTTGCAAAAAGTTGAAGTCTTTAGAGTTCTGGTGCTACCTGCCTTGCCATATGGTTGCGAGATATGGGCACTGTTCAGTGACCTGAGATGAAGACTAAGACTCCTTGGGTACCGCTGCTTTGACTTTATGTCGAACGAGTGACTGCTCACAAAGTACCAAATGAGGCACATTACCTGCATTGTGAGGGGCATTATAGCCATGTGGCTTGATTCTCCAGGGCTGATTCAGCTCACAGGATCCGAGCGGCTGACTAGGCCAAGGGGATGCCCACGTAACACTTGGCTGCAGCAGATAGATGGTCATTTCCGGAGGGTTGCACTGGATCCAGTGTGTGCATGGAGGGTTGCCAACTGGGATTTCGAGCTGTTTCATCATGTGATGGGTGCAGTACCACGCTGTACCAATGCATGCTCACCTGACTGCAAGTAAATAGAAAGGAAATTAGGGAGTAACACAATTCTGAGATATTAAGTTGCACTTGCATTAACACTAGAATCCCTGAAACCTATGAAAAAAAAACTCAGATTTAAATTCACTTTAAAATTCCTTAAAAACACTTTAAATTCCTTCGCACCTCTCCATTAGCGTCTTTTGTTTTGCAAATGTGCCGATCAGCACAAGCAGCAAGCAGACTGCTGTAAGAACCGCCTCCCCACCCTATGGCCGGAGCTCAATGTGGGCAAAAAGTTCTCCCAGCTCAAGTCTGTTTATCTGGCTGTGAAGTGCCTGGAGTTGTATAGGGTAAATAATGTACCGTTATTTGGAACACATACATTTCATGTGTGTTCCGTGTCCACAGCAATCTATGAAAATGTAGGATGCAGAATGTAGTAGCATATAAATGTTTTTTATATAAAAACCATCACAAAACATAATTACAAACAGAACTTTGCACGATACCTTGGAGAGCTCTGTAAACCCTGCCATTTCGTTGAAGGACATGCGTGTGGCAGATCGTCAGGATGACGCCCGACCTGTTGCTGCATCCAAACGGTGCCATCTTTTGCCTTTACACCTGGTGCAGCTGCATTGTTCTTATGTGTGAGGGGGCGTTTCTTGTTGGGAGGGATTCTGTTCTCTTTCTCTGATGTAGAACCCTCATCCTCATCTGAGTTCACCTCTGTTGTAGCACATCTTTATTTGAATACAGCAGTGTCATATCAGGGTGAGCGTGAACGTGACTGAGAGAACAAAACTAAATAACAAAAAAAGCTAACCTTTAGAAGTACCATAAACTTACACCAGCTGTTATAGGATCAAAACAAATGTTTGTTTTTATTCTATAATAATAACAATAAGAACAGCTCACTACTCAAAACAGGAATTCAGGGATGCGCCCGGAATCGAACCCACAACTTCTTGATTATGAGTCAGCAGTTCTTACTGCCGAACCACCCAAGCAGTTGTGTCAGCATCAAACCCTAACCCAATTTCTTTCTTTCTTTCTTTCTTTCTTTCTTTCTTTCTTTCTTTCTTTCTTTCTTTCTTTCTTCGGGTTGTTATTTTGTGTACCTTTTGTGAAAGTGTTTGTTTGATATTTGGACTTCAGTCTTGACACATTATACACTTCATGTCAAAATGAAATTTTGTCATTAGTACTATAACATACAAAAAATTTTCTGTTTTAGGTATGTGTTCAACATTTCCTGGTTGTCATCCTACATTTACATAGATTGTTGTCGACATAGAACACACATGAAATAAATGTGTTCCAAATAATAATATATTATTTGCCCTATACAATTCCAGGCACCTCACACACAGATAAAGAGCCTTGAGCTGGGATAACTTTTTGCCTGAGTTGAGCTGCGGCAGTGGGGGGATGGGATAAAAGTCTGCTTGCTGCTTGTGTTGATCAATACATTTGCAAAACAAAAGAACCTAATGGAGAGGTGCAAAGGAATTTAAGGTGGCCTGGGATTACAAGTTTTCTCCTGGGCTTCAATGATTCTATTGTTAAGCATAAACCACAGCATATGTTTCCTTTCTCAAGATTTTTTTGAGTAATTATTATACTTGTGTGCAGGTATACAGTGTGTGTTTTGATGACTATGTGCATCTATACACTTTGTGTATGTGTATACTGTATATAGGTATGTATATTTTAATGGGGACAGAGAACAGATATTGATATGCAAGATAAAAAAAATCAAAATGTCACTCAAATGGAATAATGCTTTTCAGTAGTATTTTAGTTTAGCCAAAGTTGGTATTATTTGAACTGACAAAATCGGCTAATTAAATATAATTAAATATTAGATGAAATATAACCAGTATAAAATAATTTGACTGTGTTTATCATTAATATTAAAGACAATATTTACAAATCAAGAATACATGTCAGAGTGCTATGTTTTATTTTAGTGGGAATCAGTACTGTCCAAATAAACATTGATTTTTGAGAAGCTGCACTATATGAAGACAAAATGTGCTTTAGTAAAATGTTCTAGGTACTTTTGAGTTTGACAACTGAACCTTTGTCTGTGTGAAAAATGTGCACTTGCTGGTGTGAAATATCAACACATTTTGAAATAACCACACACAAGACCATGTGCTTCCTAATCCTACACTTGAGCCCCTGTGAACAACCAGCAAGTGGGTCACTGAGGTGTTATGCCATGCGATATTACATTCCAGTGGTATGCAGCTATTTAATTCATGTGTTTTTTCATGGTGAAAATAGGAGATATAGGATAAATGAAAATTACTTTAGTTCTTAACTTTTTTAAGGAGTGGACATAGCTGTCTAAATTATTTTGGCCACCACAATTTTACTATGACTGGCAGTTCTTCATACCAGTGATGCTAACGCCATGGAATGGAGCGCTTCTTGGTTTTTGTCATGAAAGTACTACCTTTCTTTTTTTTTTCTTTTTTCTAGCATAATTCTGCTATTACTGTCTGAAGTATGTCTTTCATTATTTAGCTGAAAGTACTGATACTCTTTTTAGCATCATTGCATTACATTATTTTAACCTCCTAATAATAGAATTAAAATGTTAAGCTTTCTTAATCTGTACCTTTTTTAGGTATGATGCAACTTTTATTCACCTCTATGAAAAAAGTATGCGTCGTACATTTAGAATTTGTACACATAATGTTAATTTAGATTTTCTTATCATAAAATTGTTTTGCTCTAATCTAAATATCTTTTTGAACATCTAATTTGTCAGTTAGCTGCTAAGTAGAAGCCAAGTAGTAGTACATTTCAAAATACAATAATACATGTACTGTATATGAAAAAGGCAATAATATGGACTAATCAAGTTCATGCAGAGTTTTTATACTTCTAAACAGCAGCATACTATAGTCATTAGTTCACTGAGGGCAATCAAGGGCCATTAAAGGAATGACAACTAATGACCTCCTGGCTTGCTTATATTGTGTTAATCCAAAAAAAGTTACGTTTGCCATTATATAGGCACTCTGAATTTTATTCATTTTTTATTATGCCAAACATACCTTTTCTTGGATTTAGAAACTTTACATAAAAAAATAAGTATTAGTATTTAGTTCCCAAGCCTTTTAAATAAACCATTCAATGACTTGTCCTATTAAATTGAAGTAGTGTATAATTTTTGTGATATAATTTATTTGTTAATAATCATGCAAATGTGTTTATTGTAATTAAGTACTAAATAGCAACATTGCACATGAAGTGAAAAATGTTTTTTTATATTCAGGTTATACCTGATGAAAAGTAATGCTTTTTTCCAATCCGTTACACTCCCATAATTGAACATTAGCAAAGTTTATAATCATGTACTGTTGGCATATTTTACAGAATATGGAATTCATTTATGCATTTCCTACATGATATTACTTAAATAACTAGAACAATGAAACATCACCTGTAATCTGGCCATTGTATAAAAAAACATTTGGAAATGTTTATATATGTTATATATATGTTTAAGAAACGTCTACTGTCATGGCATCACAAAGAAGATATCATCGGCTGTCTGATCCACTTGGAATGACACTGGTACCATAATTATACATCCTTTTCCCTTCTCGGTTACTATCTGTTTATGTTTTAATTACAATTATACACATTTATGTATGTATGTGTGGAAGAAATTAAATTAGTAACTTTTTTTTTCTTTTTACTGTTCTAAAGGAGACTGTTAAACATCATACCCTTGGTTTATTGTTGTTGTTATTATTGTATTAGGGTTTACTATGCTTATCCAAGGTAACTTTTTAACACTATTCCCTGGGTTTACTATCTTAACATTTCAAGACTGTTGAAGATTGTTTTTTTATGTTTATAGTAGTGCTGGGAGGTATACTGGATCATACCGAAAACCGCTTTTTATTTTTGTTATGATATGGATTTTTCTTATACCGCAATACCGGTTTAAATAGCTTAAACAACGTTCAGAACGTGGTGCAGTGGAAGATTGTTTAAGGGGGGACCTTTTTCACTGCTACACCGCTAAACATGCATGCAAAGGAGTACATGCGTTAGTGGAGGTATTTAGCGATGAAAATGGACAGAGAACATTCAGAAACTGAAGCTGTAGCAGATGATAAAGTTGAACGTGATGACACAGAAGAACTTTTGCCGAACTATTTACTGCAAATGCTGTCGAGCTAAAGTTGTCGCTGGAGGCGGCAACATGAGCAATTTGCTGCACCACCTTAGCAGCAAACATGTTTTGGTGTACCATGAATGTATGGAACTAAGATTGGCAACCTCCATGTCCTCGGGTAAAACTGAAAAAGCTAGAGGACACTTGAGACAGATGCGTTTTCCAAAGGTATCAGACCCCTGGAGATTTCTAAACCCAAACTCAAGAACATATTTCTTCTATTCACCAGTGCATCACTTCTACTCAAGAATTGATTATCTCTTTATAGAGAACCATTTCTTGTCTATGATTAAATCCTGCAAGTACGACGCTATTGTTATTTCTGACCATGCCCCTCTGATCTTGGAGCTAAAATCATTATGCCCCACATACTCATCTCGTGAATGATGACTTAACCCACTTTTATTAGCAGATGAGAACTGTACAGAATGTATATCAAAATAAATCCGTTTTTTTTTCAGAGACAAATACATCCTCAGAGGTCTCTACAGGAATATTCAGGGAAACCCTGAAGGCCTTCTTAAGAGGACAGATTACCTTATATCCTTCCCACAGAAATAAATTGGAAACCAAGCAGGTATCAAAGCTAACCAGTGAAATTACTAGAATAGATCAAGAACATGCCAGGTGTCCAAGTGAGGCTCTTCATAGGAAAAGGCAGGCTCTGCATTCAGAACGCAACATCTTGACAACTAAAGAAACTGAACAACTCATTTATAAATCAAGACATCATTACTATGAACATGGAGAGAAAGCTAATAAGCTCTTTGCTCAGCAAATCTGCAAGTAAGAAGTGCAATCCCAGTAATCACCAACACAAACGGAGACAAAATCCATCCATCCATCCATTATCCAACTCGCTGAATCCGAACACAGGGTCAAAGAGGTCTGCTGGAGCCAATCCCAGCCAACACAGGGCACAAGGCAGGAACCGATCCCGGGCATGGTGCCAACCCACCGCAGGGAGACAAAATCATTGACCATAAACATATAATGCACACATTTACAGACTACTATAAATCCTTATTTTCTACTGATTTTAAAAAAGACAAGACACAATCTAATGCATTTCTGGATGCATTACAGATACCACAAATAGATACTCTTAGTGCAGATGAATTTGATAAACGGTTGGCACTTTCAGAATTACTAGATGCTATAAAGTCACTTCAGAGTGGGAAAGCAGCAGGCCCCGATGGCTACCCTGCCGAATTTTATAAGAAGTTTTCCACTCAGCTAGCTCTCCTTTTATTAGCAACATTCACAGAAGCTAGAGACAATAAAATTCTACCTCAAACTTTTCGCCAAGCATTAATCACCATCTTTCCTAAACAAAATAAGGACGTATTACAATGTGCATCATACAGAACAATTTCACTGAATAATGATGTTAAGATACTCTCCAAAGTCCTAGCTAGAAGGATGGAGAAAGTGCTGCCTTCGGTAATATCGCAAGACCAAACTGGATTTATTAAAGGCTAACACTTAGCATCCAATCTTTGAAGCCTGTTTAATCTAATATATTCACCCGCAAAGTCAAACATCCCAGAGATTTTATTATCCTTGGATGCAGAAAAAGCATTTGATATGATTGAATGGAACTACCTTTTCACTACATTGAAGAAATTTGGGTTTGGCCAGAACATTTGTGCATGGATCAAACTACTGTATACCAATCCAGAAGCTTTAGTTTGTATTAACAACATTAATTCAGACTACTTTAAACTAGAACGTGGTACCAGACAAGGATACCCCGTCACCACTACTTTTTGCAATCGCCATTGAGCCACTGGCAGTTCACTGTTAAAATGCTTATGAGATAAAGGGGATTATCAGAGAAGGTCTTGAACAGAAAATTTCTCTATATGCAGATGATATGGTACTGTATATGTTAGACCCACAAAATACTGTGCCTGCAGTCCTAACAGCACTAACAGAATTTCAAAAGATTTCTGGTCTCAGAATTAATTTGACTCAAAGTGTGATCTTTCCAGTGAATTCTCAAGCACACATTATTAGTTTGGACACCTTCCCTTTTATCATTGCAGATCAGTTTAAATATCTAGGGGTAAATATCACAAGTAAACATAAAGCTCTTTATCAACAAAATTTCGGCATCTGTATGGAAAAAAATTAAGCAAGACTTGCATAGATGGTCAACCCTTCATCTCACTTTAGCTGGAAGAATTAACATTATTAAGATTAAGATGAATATCCTCCCTAAGCTTCTCTATTTATTTCAAAACATTCCAATATACATCAATAGATCATTTGTTAAGAAATTAGATTCAACCATAACCACATTTATTTGGATTTCAAAACATCCATGTATCTAAAGAGCGACCCTACAAAGGCCAAAGGCAGAAGGTGGCATGGCTCTACCTAGCTTTCAGTTTTATTACTGGGCAGCAAAGATACAAATTATAAAAACCTGGACATGGACACAAATAGATGAACATATACAGGCTTGGTCCGCAATAGAAATAAAATCCTGCAGTACTTCTTTACATTCCTTGCTTTGTGCCCCAATAAATTAAATTTATCACCAATATACTAAAAAACCCAATTGAGCTTCACTCTATCACAATATGGAACCAGTGTAGGAAGCATTTTAAGATAGAGAATCTTTTATCAGTGGTACCTCTGCACGAGAACCACCTTTTTCAACCCTTGCAAACATATGCAGTTTTTAATGTCTGGAAAACATTTGGGATTAAATCACTTAAAGATCTGTACATAGACAACGTCTTTGCGTCCAATGAACAATTACATTCAAAATTTAACTTTCCAGCAACACATTTCTTTCACTATCTTCACAATTAGAAACTTTGTTAAACAGAACCTGACCAATTTACCCCACCTCCCACCTCCCTCTTTGCTGGAAAAAATATTGCTCAGTTTCGAGGACTTAGACAGCATTTCTGCAATATATAAAACCATTTTACAGTCCCTCCCTTTCAAAGATCCAAGAGGACAGTGGGAAAAGGATCTCTCACTCAACATCTCAGAAAAGGAGTGGAAGGCAGCAATGCAGAGAATTCACTCAAGCTCCATATGCGTAAAGCATACAATTATTCAACTCAAAATTATATATTGAGCACATCTGTCTCGTTTAAAATTGTCCAAAATGTTTCCAGGACAAGATCCAACCTGCAAAGGCTACAACCAAGTTCCAGCCTCACTGGGTCACATGTTTTGGGCCTGCACCAAATTAACATTATTCTGGACCAAAATATTTAAATGCCTTTCAGACAGCTTTGGTGTCCCAAACCCTCCTAACCCATTAACAGCTGTGTTTGGTGTACTCCCAGATGGGTTTAAAGTGGAGGAGGACAAACAAACTGTGATTGCCTTTACTACACTATTGGCACGTAGACTAATCTTGCTAAACTAGAAGAATCCTAACTCTTCTTTTTTAAGTCAGTAGGTAACTGATATTTTATATTACCGTATTTGAAATTGGAAAAAATCAAATTCTCACTTAGAGGATCTGTGCAGAAATCTTTGAAAACCTGGCAGGATCTAATGAATAACATTCTAGAATAAGCTTTTAAAGCACTGAAGAAGCAGATTCTCTCTCTATTTCTTTTTCTTCTCCATTTATCTATATTCACTCATTAATTTATCTATTTACTTATTTTTAGATAGCTTTAAGTTTAATTCTGCTGCCCATGCTCTCTTTCTCAGGGGTGGGGGTTGATTTATTTTCAGTCCTATTCTTGTAAAATTGATCTATTTGTATGGAATGTTGTGTGATTTCAATAAAATCAATAAAATTAAAAAAAGAAAAAGAAACGTCTACTGAAATAATTTGTGTATTTGAATTTAGAAAGCTTAAAAGTGGTATGTTTTTGCAAAGAGATAATGTAAAACAAATTTTCAATGATTACTTGTTTTTATAATAACTTTCCTGATGGTTCAAAATTATTTTAATGAGTATACGTACTTCATAATGTCATTTTAATTAAAAAAAAAAAATCTTGATCAAAGAGTTTTCTGTTCACTATGGATATTGTACTAATGGACTGATTTAAGTTCCCTGAAGAAGAGGATCAAGTCATTGAACAGTGTTTTCATTGTTAACATAGACCCTATATTGTTTAAAATATTCAGTTACCTTCAATTATTGGATAAAATTTTATTGGGCTACTCAATTTTAAATGGTTTATGATATTACCATTTAATTTTAGGTAAAAATGGCATAAAAACATTAAGCAAAAGTTTACTCTGTTAAAAAAAAAAAAAAAAAAAACTTGTGAAAGTTTCAATAAGCATGTTTTAATTATTTTTGTTTGGAATTTTTACATTTATTCCATTTAGTTAACTATTTGTGGTTTAGGAGAAATGCCAAGTCCATGTTGGAAATCAGCTAAAAAAAAGTACTTTTAGCTGAAAAGTTAACATCTTTAAAGTTAATGCATTACTTATCCGTTGTTTGTTAGAAGTACAAACTGAGAACATATTGGAAGTGTATAGTAAAGGAAAATTTTTTTGTTAACTTTAACTTATTTAACATTGTAATTGATTTAAAAAATGCTAAATGTGGCATGTGATGTTGGCAATGTCACTGTGAGATTGTTTGTTTTGCTCATTGTTTTGTCTTGGTAGAGTAGTATATTGCTCTACTTTCCCCTATTGTATTATTAATATGTAGCCTTTGTCAGAATTCCAAATCTCACAGACTTACCACTGTTTATAAGGTATTATAGTATATAACTTATCCCCACCTTCTCTTCTATATCTATAACCTCAGGCAATTAGGTATAGTAAAAGACAAGCAAGAGTTAAGTTACAATTTAAACAATGTATTATTGGCAATATTCATAAATGATAACAATATGCAAAGTACATTTGAATATTAGCAACCATACAACCTGATTAAATGGTGATGTGTAGTTCAGGCAGCACATGGACTTGTTAGTTACTCAGAATGTCTCTAGTTAAGGCATCATTGTTGCTCAGATTTCTTCAGAACAGGCCTCAAGCCTGTTCAATATAGCTGCTGAGCTGTGCTCTTCATTGTGTTGCCTTCTTCATCAGATGTTAGTAAGACAGATATGCTTCTTCATCATCAGAGGTTAAGAGAGATAGAGTGTGGTTGAGCAAGCAGATTTATAAATTCTCTGTCCAACCCCTAGAGCCAATAGGACATCATGGTACTTAAAAGCTTCTGATCCAAGCCAATTCCAAACAGCCATACTTCAGACCAATGGGGGAATAGAACATCTTAACACCTGCCACTCCCCAAGACGATATGTTAAGCATCCTGGCTTCCTTGCGAGGGATGGGGGAGTAAACATGAATGCTTCTCACTAATGTAACACTAAATTACATTGCTTTGCCTAAATTACAAATAAAGACATACAAAATATTTATCAAGTTATATGCAAAATCTTACATCACAACACTCATATTATACTTTGTAGGCATGTAATAAATAACCTAACAAAAATAAGGATTTGATACAAAGAAACAAACTTATCAGGGCCGTGTTTTTATTAAATAAATTAAACAGAAATAACTTTTTTAAAAACTTATAAACCCCATCATGTCCTCCAAAACCATGCTCTTAGCAACCAAGCAACTAGTGATAGCAACAGTTCCAAAAAATGGCATTGCTCACATAATAAAAAAACAAAAGCACTGTGGTAAACATAATACCAATGATAATAATAATGATAATAGTAAAGATAATTGTGTAATTCCAGAATCTTAAGACCAAAATTACACTCAAATGATCGCTAATGTTCAAATCTTCAAATTTTAATAATGAACATTTAGTAAAAACTTATGCAAGCATAGTAACATTTCTGCTGGCTGCCCCTTTAAGTGTTTGGCCAGTGAATTCTTACAACTTAACACTAGAATTACCAGAGCCTATGAAAAGGCGATGGGAAAAGAAAAGGAGGATGCAACATTCCAAGACAGCCACTTCCCCAGGAAAGTAAACTGAGTCAGTGTCAGGTGCCCTTTCAATGTAATAGGAACCAAAGCATAGAGAGAAGTGTGTACATTGTAACAGGTATACCTGTCGTAAATGTAGGATGGACGGTTTTTGCGTATGTGTATGTGTACTGTTAACATTTGAATCTGATGATTGCATATAGCACTGAACTGACCTCTCTATACTATTGTTTCCTCTGCATGTCCTAGAGTACAAAAGAAACAGCAACATGCACCAAAATGTGGGGACTGGCAAGATCGGGGAAAAAAAAAACACGCAGTCAGTGATTACTATTGCAAGATGTTATGCGAATGAATATGAATAATGTTGCATCCGTGCCACAGTATTTTCCAAAATGTACTATACAGGTCATTAAATGAGTTATTCCAAATATCATATATACCTATGTCTTTTATCCATCCAGATCAGAGAATGTCCAGTTCCATTGCCTCAAAACACCACTCACATCTACAGTTATTCCCGGTTTCAGATAAAAAGTAACAGCATCAGATCCCTGATTGTGGGGGGAATTGGGGGTTGGGGGCGGTAGTATGCATTGTTGTCGTGACTGAGAGAGTAAAAGTGAAAAAAAAGTGGTAACTTTTACAAGTCCTATAAATGTACAGCGACTGTTACAGACACAAACCAAATGTATGTGTGTACAGTATAATATTAACAATAAGAGAAGCTTGCTACTGAAAACGGCGAATATAGGAGTCAGTCAGGATCGAACCTGGGACTCTTGATTACAAGTCAGCAAATCTTGCCGCTACGCCATGGAAGCTGTTGTATTGTTCTTGAACCTTTTGTGAAAGTGTTTATTTGATCTTCGGACTTCAGGCTTCACACATTCTATAGTTTATGCCTAAATTTTGTAACATTTATTACTAAAATATGAAAAAGTTTCTGTTTTAACAATGTATTTACACAGATTACTGTAGAAACGGAAAACACATGAAATGCATGTGTTCCAAATAACGATCTATTATTTCCACTCTAAAACTCCAGCACTTCACTTCCTGATAATCAATCGAGCAATGAGCTGGAAAAACATTGTGCACGTTCTGCGACGGTGGGGGGATGGAATAGCAGGCTGCTTGCTGCTTGTCTTCATCGGCACATTTACAGTACAAAAGACGCTGACAGAGAGGTGCGAATGGATTTAAGGTGGGCCGGATTTACGAGTTTTCTTGTAGGCTCCGGTAATTCTAGTGTTAAGGGTCAATAGACTTTCTTACTATGTAGTGAAAATTCAAAGAACTTGCCCATCATAGCACCTTGTATAAAAAAGGACAAATTATCCATTTTGAAACAGTCTTAAGTTACAGCAATTAATCTGTTCTTTTGAATACGGAAGTATATAAATGGCAAAGGAAGAGTGGATGATTTTAATCTTTAAATTTCAAGTTTTTTATGGATTATTAAAATATATGAATGCTAATAACTAAATTAAGCATAATGTAGAAGTTTTATAATAGTTTCCTTCTACAAACTGACATTTACTTACATGCAAATATATCTTAAATAGTAAGTACTACCAGCACAAAAGCACATCTCAATCAAAACTGATTTAAAATGCATTTTAGGAGCTGTGCAATTTTCTATTTCTGCACATAATGGGATAAACAAAAGACACTAGTTTATGGAAAAAGCAGCAAGTTCTTTTTGCATCCAAAGAACAGATAAAGTAGGGAAACCAAAATAACATCTGCCCCTTTGGCTAGGATGTTGTAGCAGAATATTGGATAATTTTAGGGTCTTTCTCTGTTAGTCACTTTTGACATTCAAATAAAAATAATCCCTTGGATTTCTTTTTCAAAAAATCGAATCCTGCATATCTTTCTTTCTCTCCATTAGCTTTAATGCTCTCATCTTGGTGGGTGGAAGTTTAGCAAGGGCCACCATTCAAAAGTCCCAGTGCTGAGCAGGTCCGCAGCTGTAGGTTTATCAAATGCTGGGGGGTGGTAAAGTTTTCTGTAATATTAAGATAATATTGATTTAGTACAATACACCAGTAAACCTTTAAATAGGTTTTGCCTACTGGAAATCTATAGGAATATGGAATTTTCTTGCATTTTCTCCTTTACTAGCCCAAAAAATACTGTCTCACGTATATAGTATAATAATTAAATCAAAAATGTAATGTAAGCAGCAGTGGGTTGGCACCCTGCCCAGGATTGTTTCCTGCCTTGTGCCCTGTGTTGGCTGGGATTGGCTCCAGCAGACCCCCGTGACCCTGTGTTCGGATTCAGCGGGTTGGAAAATGGATGGATGGATGGGTAATGTAAGCATTTCAACATAATAAGTAAGATCATACATTTTATATGAAAGAATTTTTTATGACCATATAATTTAAATTAGTGAAAAGCTCATTAAATGCACAGACCACAAAGAATCATTGAATACTGATTGAACTTTACCACTACGTATATATGTTGAATGTGTTCATAAAACATAAAATTAATGACAAACTGCATTTACTTGAGTATTTAGCACCTGTAAAGTGTCCAGAGTTTCCTTCAGAGTAACCATTTCACTCTACCAATTTTAATTCAATAATGTAATGTAAAACAGATATATTTTTAGTTGTAAGTAGTGTAACTTATCAATACCTTATGATCCTAGTAAAATATTCTTCCTAAGGTCATATTTCTGTGATCTGTGTGATTTATAATTAGATATTTTTGCATGTTTTAGGTGTGTATATAATTTAACATGCTTTTTACTGATCTCTTAGTGCTGTTATTTAATTTTATATGTAAATTGCAGTATATCGGCCTGATTGGTAAATATAATGCTTGCTTTCTACTCCCAGGAAGTTCCTTGATTTTTATTTTTGTTTTTCAGACTGGATTAATAATATTAGTTAGTGTTTACAATAATTAATACATTTAAACAAGCCGACGCCGACGTAGCATACGACAGTGTAAGAATAGGAACGGAAAACGGTGAGAAAGGAATTCAGAAATCAAGAAGAAATAAATAGTTCTTGAAAGACGCAGTGTGCATGTAGAATTTCCAGCCAAGTAGGATTACATGTGAAAGTGATAAATAGATCAGGCTTTCCGAATTTACGTACTATGGCCATGGCATCCTGATGGTTTTGTTGCATGTATCTTGGACTTCCTGGAAATGTGGACAGTAATATGATCATTTTTCCTACACGTACATTGTTATTTTTAGCGTTTGCTTGCAGTGCGTCTGTATTCAAACATTGTATTGTTCCACGAGCAGATCTTGTTGATGTAATCTGAGATAGTTGAGACGCGCGCCCTGTTTTAACATACGCATCTACGACAGATTGTTGGAATAGTTTGCCGCTGGAGTGCAAAATACTAAATTTATTCCTCATTGCTAATCCGTACACGTAAAATTGGCATTGAGTAAGCCTTATTTGCTTGCCACTTCTTTTATCGGGAACATGTTGTAAATCTTTGTGCCAGCCAATGTCTCCGTAAGAGAATAAAAGTGGGTAAACCATACGAATGCAATTCATATTGAGCATGGACATCTGTTTACAGGAGTTGTGTATGGGATAGATTCAAATGTCCCTTTCGGCAGGCGTTTCGCCATCTTCTCCGATGAAAATCGCTGCAATGTTGGGGCATTGTAACGTCGTAAATCCTGCCTAGGGTTTTCCTTGAAAACCAGTCTTACAGATGCTGTTGGATTGGACTGAGCAATTTCATGCATGTGTTTGTATGATTTAGCGAAGGGGTTGATGGTTCTGAGAATGAAATCTAGCTGGAGAAATACATTTTCGCTGCATGCAGAGTTTGTTTTATTTTGTAAGCGTACTGCAGTAGCTTGCGCTGTGTCAAAAACATACAATTGTCCAGATCCTGGAGAGGTAGAAGTATTAGCGTATAGTGGAGAGATTTGGTGATAAATTTGCCCGTGTATTTTAAAACAGTATGGTCCGTGGCCAGGAGGTTGAGTTATCTATGCACCCATGGAAGCAAACGCTAGAGAAGAGTTGTATTCTCAAATGTGTTCACGATAATTTTTAGCTTCTGATGTTTGCTGTGTAAGAAGCTGTTGTAAAGACACAGGTGGCTCCCGCAAAGGTGGTAAAGCTACTTTACCATTGTGGCAGTACCTTGAGTACTTGTTGGATGTATTACGCTCAGCAGGCCAGTATAGTGCATGACATGGAAGACGAGGAATAGGAATCGAGAAATGCCGTGTTGGCTGCGTGTGGGCGGGACCGGTTTTGAAGTGGAAGCAGGACGAACCAGAAGAGAAATATATATAAGAGATATGCTTTATTCGACTTTAGATGGTAAATTAATTAGAAGGGTCATTGGCAGATTCTGCCGTGTTTTGAAGATAAAGATGTTGCTTCATAGCCACCCTTTTTCATGTACCTCCATTCAATAACACAATGAACATTTGTAAAGATTAAAAACAGTCTGTTATTAAATAAAATACAAATAATACAATGAATAAAGTAGCCGGCTGCCAAGAAGTGGTCATCCTTGCTTTACTACCCACCCTTTACTGTCTAATGCATCTTTTAGGGTGCCTTGAAAGTACACTTAATAGCACACATTTACCTTAGCTTTCATTTACTAAAATGTATCCAGGAAGTCCTTTATTAGAAAAAAAAACTTGTTTTCCAGTTTTTTTAGAATGACCGTCATAATGCATATTGTTTACACCTGTGTACAAAATAACAAAGTAAACAAAAAAAAAAAAACTTATCCTGCTTTCAGATAATTAAAAGTTAATGCACAAACAAGGAAGTCACAATGTGGAATTTGTAACAGGAAAAACTGTTTTTTTGGCACTCTAAAACCCTTTAAAAACAATGTTTAGAAGGAAACACTACCTTCGAAGTAAAATTCTTGGGCTGAACAACGCACAAGAACTTCAGGATTGGATAGAGATGACTGAGCTGGTGTCGACTAATAACAAGCTTATATATGGAAGTAAGATGTATCAGATTTTGGTCAGATCTGCCTACCTGTGCTTCAGGTTCACATTTAAAGGCAATTAACATTTAAATGAAACAGATCCGGCTTGTTGTGTCCACAAATATCACTTTCTTTTATATTGTTTTTTTATCAATATGCTGCTGCTGGAGTATGTGAATTTCCCCTTGGGATTAATAAAGTATCTATCTGTCTGTCTGTCTGTCTGAATGGACCATGACACATACTAATTGAAATTTGTTGTCATTGCCTCCATTTCCAGAGTTGAAGTCCCCACCATTCTAGAGTCTGAATGATTCATGACTAGAATGTTGGTAGTTGATGGAGTAGCAATGGAGTGGAAGAGGGCAACAGTTATAGTTATCTAAGGCCAAAAAACCTCCAAATACTAGTAATATTTTTTTGTTTTAGAGAATTTAGGTTGAATTTTGATATATTTTATTAAGATGTGTGGTCTCTCCAATGTTATTGCCATCAGCAATCCATGGAAAAAGTCTCAGTATTAACACTGCAGGGTTGGAAGATAAAACACTCGTGACCTATCATTTTTAAATTGTGTTGACATTAAATGTAGAGTGTTTATCAGTATCATACAATGGATCATTGGCATTAGTAAGAGTTCTAGATCAGGGGTGGGCAAATTCATTCCTGGAGGGCCGCAGTGGCTGCGGGTTTTTGTTCCAACCCAGTTGCTTAATTAGAAAACAATCCTTGCCAATAATTACATTTCATGGCTTGTTAGTGCTTTAACTCTGCTATGTCAAGTCATTCTCATATCCTAGATTTTTTTTTTCCATTCTAAGGATATCATCCAAATACTTTGAAGTGTAAAACGGATGGGTAATTCTCAGTCCTTCACTTTTTTCTCTTCTCTTTCCTTCCAAGTATTTAATTAAACCAAATAGTGCACGATAAATACACACAGGTGTAAAGGGTAACAAGCAAAATGGATAACTGCTGGTTTCTTTTGTCATTTGCATCTTATTGCTAATAAGGAGCAATTAAAAACCAAGAATGCAGCTGTTTAAGACTTAAATAAGCAATAAGGGTTCATAATCTTAACGAGGGAGATAACTAAAATGAAGCAGAAGTGTTTCTAGAGCAATAAGTGCTTCTTATTAAGCAATTGGGTTGGAACAAAAACCTGCAGCCACTGCGGCCCTCCAGGAATGAATTTGCCCACCCCTGCCCTAAACAATGTGAGGAGACATATTTGAGTATAAAGGTTAAACACTACTTATGTAATAACAGTAGTTATAGATTTGCTGTTACATCATTTTAGCTTACCACTTAGTTTATAGGGTGATTATTGTCATATGTTTAAAATATCTTCCCTCAAAATTTGTCTTCCTTGCTTTTTTATTTTAGGCTAAGTACTGTATTTGTACTTGGTGGAATTTGTTTCCAGAACTATTTTGTTTTTTTCTGCTTTTTAATTCTTGGTTTGAGAAAATTTAGACTAATATCTGTGTAAAGTGTGTTGGTCTTCACTAAACTTACCTAGTTCATGTGCATAGATATTTTTTTTCGTTTGTGTTTGAAAGTCTGTTCATACATCTGCCTTCCCTGCATGAAATTGGGTTTTTGATGAAAACAGAGTACTGCTTTGGACTCCTTATTCCTCTAACAAGTTTCATTCTAAATTAGAGCTAATGTAAGTATGTTTGTGAAATGGAAAAATTAATATAAATTTATGTATTCATAATTCATTGTGTATTTTTGCATTATTCTAAACTTTTCTAAATAGACTGGCCTTGAAAACAAAGCTCTGTTTCTCTCCTATAGCTAAGGCAGTAATGCCCACTACACCCATGCAAGACTACTTTGAGATATGGGTTACCATGTGTGCAGAGACTGTGACAGTAGCATATGTTCAAGCGGCAGTTTAGATAGCTGAAAGGCCAAAAGCCATTGAATAAGAGTCAGCATTGTTTTTGTCATCTAACGACACACTGTAAAAAAAAAAAAAGAAGAATGCGTCACTACAAACAGAATTTATCCTTTTGACTACTGTAGAAGCACAGCAACTAATCTTAAGTGACGGCATTCTTTTTACACACATGTACGGAAAAACTAATAAGAAAGCAACAAATACTTAAAATGAAGAACAAAACAGAAGAGATTAAAAATGTAAAAAGGACAAAATTTAGTGAGCGTGAAGCAATGCCTACTGTAGTTAAGGAGTATTTTAACTCTTTATACATATCAGAGTGTAATGATTTAGAAGATCATGTTAACATCTTTCTTGATAAATTAGAATTTCCACAACAAACCCTTGTTGTTTACAAACTAGATATGCTGCTGAAACTTGCTGAAATTCAGGATGCTATAAATTCCTTAGAAAGTGTTAAAGCTGCAGGTCCTGATGGCTGTTCAGCGTAGTTTTAGAAAAGAATGTCAAAC
The DNA here is from genome assembly GCF_900747795.2 of Erpetoichthys calabaricus. Taxonomy (NCBI): domain Eukaryota; kingdom Metazoa; phylum Chordata; class Cladistia; order Polypteriformes; family Polypteridae; genus Erpetoichthys; species Erpetoichthys calabaricus. Next base: position 165,352,017 of record NC_041397.2, on the reverse strand, counting down.
TTGCTCTGTTAATGATACCTATATTTGGAGGAGCATAATATGAGAAGTTTTCTACCTTAAACCCCTACCCCCATACCCTAAGTCGGGAGCTGATCACTGTTCCAAAGAAAAATCAAGACGTTTAGAATGTGCATGTTACAGACCAATTTGATTACTGAATCACATCAAGGTATTGGCCAAAATTCAAGAGGAATTATAACATGGACAGGTAAGTTCTGTGGGAGACCAAAGACGAGAATTGCAATAATCAATGCGGGAAGTGACCAACGTGCGAGTAAGGATAGCGGTGCTATTTAGTGTGAGGGAGGGTCACAGTCGTGCAATGCTACTCTTAACCTGAGGGGAGGGGTAGACTGAGGTACCATCAATGTTAAGTGAAAAACTAATCTATTTTGATAAAGCAGACTTGGAGCCAATGAGGAGAACCTCTGTCTTTTGGCTATTGAGTTGAAGGAATTTGGAAGAAAACCAACATTTTATTTCAAGTAGACAATCATTGAGACAGGGAGGAGGAAAGACAGAGCTGGGCTTTGTAGATATATAAAGCATAGTATCATCTGCATAAAAATTAAAATTGATTCCAAATTTCTTTAAAATGCCACCTAAAGGGAGTAAATACATTTAAAACAGTAAAGGGATAAGCACTAATCCCAGGGGAACACCACTAGTGACTGGGAGAGATCTTTTTATTTATTTTTTCCCCCTGAACAAACTGAGTAGGATTAGACTGGTATGAAGCAAACCAAATAAGAGGGGTATTAGTAATGCCGATGCCAGCTAACCGATTCAACAAAATACTATACGATACAGTATCAAAGGCAGCACTCAGATCGATCAGTCATTATTGACCTTGTACTATGTTTTGGATGAAAGTCAGACAGAATCCTCTCAAACAGGCTGTTGACTATAAGATGTACATTAACCTGTGCTGCAACAACTTTTTCAAGAATTGTAGTGTCTCTAGATGCATAGAAAGCTTTCATTAAAGTAGAATGGCTAGTTTTTTCTTTACTGTTTTCCACAAATATTGTCACCTGGATCAAGTTACTTTACTCAGGCCTAGAAGGCTTTGTGCAGGTAAGCAATAGAAGCTCGTATCATTTCAGATTAGAATATCAAAAGGAACAAAGTTGTCCATTTTCTTCAATGTTATCAGCAGTTGCTGTCTAACTGCTGTCTTGAGTAAAACTCAGAAATAAGGGAAGGAATGGTGCAAAAAAATCACTCTCTACATGGATGATATGGTTCTGTATCATTAAACAAAATGCATCATTTGCAATCTTAATAAATATATTGAATATATTTTATAAGATCTCTGGGTTTAAAATGTATTCTGGAGGATAAAAACAGACTTTTTGAAAACAGTTGAAGCATTTGTAAATTACAGTAATAAAGCTTAAAGATCATTTTAATGTTTCTTCAGTTTGATGGAAAGCAGGTAAACAAGATGTTAATTAGATGATCAACTCTTGCTATTCAGAAAATTTCTTTAATAAATCATTACTTTAAATATGTACAACTTTAGTTAAAGGATGGTTTTATACGGAAGGCAAAATATCTTGTATTTAAACAATGCAGAAAATACACATTACAAAGCTTGAAAGCAGAAACTGGTGTGGCGCTACCTGACTTTCAACTCTATTATGGAATTTTAAATATTTGTCATTTTGAGACAATGGTAAGAAATTGCTGAATACACACATGCTCGGTTGGAACTGGAAAGAAAATCTTGTAAAACATTCTTTGGTCATTACTAGTTATCACTATATGACTAGTATTCAGATTGTGCTTCACTCAATCACAATATGGAGCAAATATTTTAAAAAAAACACACACACTTTCAGGGAAAGATACCTGCTGTATGCTGCTGGATAACAGTATATAACTTTAAATCCAAGCCCTACGTCTGTTACACAGTATTTAAGTCTTGGACTAAAGCAAATTTTCTTTGTGTAGAAATGTGCAGAGCTTCTTTAGAATTTGACAAGAATTCCTTAATGCTAATTTAAAATACGTCTGCCAGGCTCCAGCCCTTGTCTCTACAAACTTCCTATCGTTTTAATTTGTAAAGGATTTCTATAACATCATGAGCCTTTCTTTACTACTAAATAGCTCAATATCTTGGGTGAGGGTTTTAATGTAGCTTTATTATAAATCTTAACTTGTTTGGGATCTATGGGATGGATTGTATTTAGAATTAAACACACTTTTAAATCTCTTATTGTTCTTGTTTCACTGAAACTTGATGTTATTAAACTACTTTTGTAATGTGTATTTTTCAAGCAAATATTAATTGAATATTGTATATTGCTTTTGTCTTTCAGTTTACTATTTCTTCTTCAAAATGAGTTATAAGTAAATGCAGTGTAAGCATAGTTCAATATCTAATAGTTATTATAAATAGCATTTTATTTCCAGAAACATTTGAGAAAGGAATTCAGCTGACTTTTAAGTAAGAAAGCTTTCTTATCTTTTGCTTTGGATTTTTTTTATAATGACAGTGCAATGCATAGTTAATCTTTTACTAGTGGAAATAGAAAATGTCACAAACTGCAGTCTTTGTTTAAAACAATTCATTGCATGGCCACTCAAATGCACAAAGGAGTGTTTTTTTTTCAGATACAGTAGTTCTCTCCTAGTCATTATTTCAGTGCCTCAGCTTCTCATGTTTTTCCTCAAGGGCATTTTTCGTTATGAATACAACATAACACCCAGTTTCCTTGACTCCTTACTTAACAAGCCTTTAGAGACCTTGTCCACCCCAGAATTGCAGTGACAGAATTTAAAGTCAATTTTCTGTTACTTGATCACCTTCTTTTCTGCCTTTTTTTTTCAGAAGATGACAATACATAAATAGTTTAGCTGAGATACTTTGTAGTATATTTCAGATATATGTAGGTTAAGTCCTGAATACACTTTTCTGCTTTCATTTTAGGAACACCCACAACACTAGATTCATGAGCAGTTTTTATCCTTGCATAATAAAGTTACTCTGCTGCCACTCATACTGGTAACTGCATTATGCTATATTGTCTGCATTTTATGATGCTTTCAATGTATAAAGTTATATTGTTATCTTTTTGTTCTATTGTCGGTATTCTGTTTGTTACTCGAATATCCAAAATGAAATGCCTAATGTACTGTTCAGCATGCACTGAGATGTATCTTTAGTTTTTTACCACCAAAAACATTTTACCATGCATGCTTCAGTTAACTCTGAAAAAACATTACATTTACACAGTTCACTTGTGCAGAGCAGTCAGCAAAACTGTCTAACATCACACATAGCAAAACATAAACATCAGATGTAATTCATTATTTGTATCTGTGTATTAAATGCTTGCTTGCAGATCAAACAGGTACACCATGGCAGAAAGTGTGCACCAGGGGCCTCATGTATAAACGGTGCATACGCACAGAAATGTTGCATACGAACGTTTCCACGCTCAAATCGCGATGTATAAAACCTAAACTTGGCGTAAAGCCACGCAGATTTCCATGGTACCTCATACCCTGGCGTACACAAGTTGCTCCGCTCGGTTTTGCAGACTGGCAGCACCCAGCGTCAAAGCAGTGCTACTGTTCCTGTGTGGTTACCCTTTCTTTCTTAGATCCACATTCCTGACGCGGCTTTATAAATACACTGAAACTAACTGCATATAGTTTATTAGTGTAATGCATCTGATTGAAATTAACCTGTAACAATAAAATGGTCCAGGGAATAGCCATAGTATTCCAAATACCATAACTACTTTAGCGTTGTTACTGTCACTGCACCTTCTTTTTCTTCTTTCAGCTGTTCCTGTTAAGGGTTGCCACAGCGGATCATCTTTTTCCATATTACTCTCACTGCACCACTTGGAGTATTTATATCACTGTATCTGAGTTTGGAATCACAGCAGCAGCTGATCGGAAAAAGAATTATCAGTATACAGCATCAAGCACACACTGCCTCAGCCACGACAAAACGCTTCAGAACCTTTCCTGTACGGACCTCGCGGTTCTGAAACAGTTTCATCCCAAGAACTTTAAACGTACTCAATCAGTCCATCAAGTGCTCCTTGTAGAACTGTCATTACTTATAAGTACAATCACCTCACTGTAAACTTGCACTACAATTATATTGCACAACCTGTGCCACTTTATAAAGCGCATATTTACATATGATGACGATATCATTTTTAAGATGAAATGCAGCAAAATATGTTGATTATATTATACAGATAAAACTTTAACTTCATTTAAATAATCTATATTGTTAATAATTAAACATGTGAGGACACGGTGCCACAGCGCTAGTTAGTTCACGGATTGTTCCTACCTCATGCTGTATTCTTGCTGGGCTGGCGTGACACTGGAAGGATAGATGGATAGAATAATTAAGCACATACTACGAAGATATTTCAATGTTCCTTAAACGTTTTGAAGAATCATCGTTCTAAGCTTACAGATGGCTTAACGTCTATTACAGAGTTGATTGTGTGGCAATTGGGTATTTGGAGAAAGAAAAGTTAGGACAGGAATTGGAGGTTAGTATGTTTGAGACAGTATTGCTGCAATAAATTATTTCATCGAAGGCCGCGCATGGCGCAGCAAGCATCTTGCATGAGACACGAACAATCACTGCACCACTGTTCCCATGTTTAATAACATGTTTTCATTCCTATCATCATGAAAAAGATATCACATATACATCTCAGTATCAAGACACTATATAAAAGCGGTCGGGATTGTCCTTCCATCCCGTGAGTGCAAAGCGTAGAGGTATTCCGCGTATCACAGACTTACTACTTGCGGCTTGCGGTACGAAGCGACGCGATGTGAGCAGAGTTCTGGTACTCCCATCGTTCCCTTGTTTTTGTGCACGATGCGCTGGAAAAATAGACTAAATTATGTCTCTGGAAATAAATGTTGGAGTACAAATGCCTCACCACGTAGTAAATATCAGGGGAGATGGTGCTTGCTTATTCTCATCTATAGCTTATTTAGTGCATGAAACTCCGTCTTTAGCGGTACAGATTCGAGCTGACATTGTACGACATGTTTTAAGTAATAGGTCAAGGTTTCAGCCATTTACAATGATACCGTCAGGAATCTCTTATACAAATGAGTTTCAGTATCTCACTAAAATGTCAAAGTCTCAAACTTATGGTACCATTTCTGAGTTAATTGCAGCGGGAGAGTTGTTCCCCAATGAGTTTCAAGTATATTATTATGGAGTCCTACACTCCAAGTTTGGACAGGCACTCGAGGGGATAAAAAAACTTAGGTTTTTTACGGGAGATGTTACGAATGGGCACTTTGATGTTCTCATTCCCTACACTTACATGCCTGATGTACACATGGAGCGCACACAAATTGAGGATAAAAGTCGGTCGCCTTAAAAGGCGGGTGAGCCTAGTTTTAATTATACAGAGAGCTGTAATATTACGAATGTAATGGATTCTGTGTCCTGTCAGAGGAAGAGAAAGCCCAGAAGCACGTAGTGATTCATACACATAGAGAACATAGAAGATCAAATACAAAACAAAGCATTTAATGTGTTACTTTAGTTACGATGGGATTTGAGAAACTACTAAATTAAACGATTTTAAGATGAAGATTATGATGTTCTACTTTAATGGCAAAATAAAATACGTGATTAAGGTGGAAATTTAGAGATTAAAGTTGACATTTTGTGTTTTTTCCCACTGTGTGCCTATTTTTTTTCTCTGTACCTTAATAAGCTTTCATATGACACTCAGACAGTGTGCTACGACTTGCCTTTTCCTGGAGAATGTGATATGTGAGAACTTCTTTTTTATTTTTTAGCATTATACATGAGGCCCCAGGTCTTTAACCTTTCCATTTTCATGCTTTTCAAGCTTTCTGAAAAATGTGTTTGACATATTTTGGTTGGCAAGTCTATGAAACTAGGTAGAACCTTCCACAAAAACAAAGAAGTTAAAAGTGAACTGTAGCTCCAATTCTAGCAACCAGTTGTAAGACAAATCACTGTAATGATTTCATGATTTGTTTTTCTGCTGTTCTCTGCAAATTGTTGTAAAGTTAAACCAATGAACAGCTGCCTAATACTGTATTGGAAATCATCAGAAATTAATACAGTAACAATTATTTTTAATTTCCAGAATCTGACTAGTATCTGAATATACATATTAAAAATAATAGAATGTTCAGATGCTATTTATTATAAAATTGAGTTTAAACCAAAATAACCTCTTGAACTACTAAGTCCCAAACTATCAGTGAGATGTTTGTACAGTTATGGTTAGGCAAGGTACAGCAGATGCTTAAGTTAAATGAAGTGATGTTTTAATTTCATAGGCTACTTAAAGTAAAGTGTATTCTGCATCTGTATTTGGAATCTGTGTGACAAATGTGTTAATATTTTTCAAGGTAAGGTAATTATTCTCAAGCACCATAATTAGTGAGTATATCTGTGTTGCATGTTGTCTAGCACATGCCAGTAAGAACTTCACTGCACTGTACACAGGGCATAATGAATCTGTGACCCTATACTACTGTCACTTATCTATAACAGACATCCAAATATGATAGATAAATAGAGATAGATAGACACTTTATTAATCCCAAGGGGAAATTCACATTCTATATAAACAGGAGAGCAACTGTGAAAGTTGTGGAAAAATTGTTTTTGCACAAACTTAAACCTGAACATCTTTACGCTGTAGCTTTATTTTATTTTTGAACATGTCACTAATTAATTATATACTTTTTTCACTATCAGCACTTCCACATCTCTGAGTATTACTCCATATAATTTAAGGCCAAGTAATGGATGCTGTTTTGATTTAGAAAGGTCTAACAGCATAACATGGCTTCTTCTTAAAACCTGAAATGCAACTTGTTTCCAAATGAAAAGAGCTATCTTGCTGTTGCATGGTAACTCAGAATATATGATGTAAAATATGAATGAATTAATTAATTTTCTATGGTAATTAGTGCTACATACTGGTAGTGTAACGTTCTCCATTCTGTAGCACTAAAAACCTTAAGTCTTGTAAGGGAATATTTATGGATGTTATTAGATTTTGAGAAATGAGGGATTGACATATACTATGCACAGATTATAACTGTTATAGATCAACTAAATTAAAGAAGTGCACAGAGTTTACACCTGCATTACTGGTGTGACAGATAGGGGGCACTATCGCTCCCTTGAATCCTCGGACCAGACGCCAGATACCAGATAAAGGTCCAATAACTTATTTTATTTGCACAATAATGTGCACCAAGCACCCTCCACTCCACAATACTCATAAATAATGCACTAATCACGGCAATAATCAATCCTCCACTCTCAGACACGTTGTCACCCTTCCTCCCGACTCAGCTCGCCCGTCTGGGATCTCCCACAGTCCTTTATAGTTCTTGACCCGGAAGTGCTTCTGATCCCTCAGTCCATGTGATTATCCAGCACTTCAGGGTCAGGTGAAAACTCTTCTTCTTCATCCCAGAAGTACGTCATTTCTTCTGTCGCTGTGTCTCGGACGTACTTCCGGGTTATAGTGTACATAAAAATCCTTATGCTTCCCTGCAGCGTCCTCTGGCGGCCCCCATGGTATCCAGTAGGGCTGTGAAGGAAAACTCCAATGTCCATGATTCCCTGCTGGCAATCGGGGCACCTACTTCTGGCGGCCTGGGGGTATTGGCCGGGATGAATGGCCGGCCATATCCCACATTGACCTAGTCTAAATCTTGTTTTCACAGTGTCAAACTTCAAAAATATTATTATTTGTAGCATCCACCCATTTAGTGAATCCATTTTATTACATTTTTGCACTGGGTGGGAGTAGGAGCCTTTCTAGTCTGTACTAATTGCAAGAGAGGAACCAAACCTAGGAACGTACACTCCTTACTTATTGTATGAATTATAGGATGTGTAAGGAAACCTGTAGTTTTCAGAGAAAATTCTGAGAGAAAATATAAACTGCCTGCTTGTGAATTAAACCTGAGCTTTCTTGCCTCACTTTTTTAGGGGATTAAATGCACCACCAAGTCTACATTATGCTTTTAAATGAAGTTGCTTATTTTTTTAAAAAAATTACTAATATTTCTTTGCTAAACTAAGTTAGTCAATAAGGTTTCATTTTTTGATGAGAAATATTAAAGTGAAAGATTAACTTGCATAATGGACATACCTTTAACATTAAGGTGATGTCTGTTGCTTTCCCAGAACAAAATACATAACACCCCCTTTCCATCTCCTTGTAAGCATGTGTTAAATACCACTGTTGCTCTCCAGAATGTAAAAGAAAATAAAATAGAAAACGTAAAAGCATATTCATGAAATCTATGACATCACCAGATACTTATCTATCACTTTTGAGGCTACTGATGACAACATTCCATCTTAGATTGAAAAGTACACCATATCCTCAGCAACAGAATGGATTGTCAAACTCTCCTGCAGGCATTTGTAAGTTATTTTCCATGGACTGTCTGCACTATACCAAAACATGGACCTTAGTTATGACCCCTTTTGTCCTGCCTGTACGTCAAAGTCTAATCTGATAATTATGCTAGTACCATTATATAGAAGACCTATTTCTTTAGCTGGACAGCTTTCCTTCTTTAGGATCCTCCATTAGACTTGTATTTTTGACTTTCTCTGTGTGGCCCTGTTTCCTAATAAAAAAAAAAAAAACCACCTACTAAATCATTACTAAAAAGCAAAGGGGCAAAGCCATGAGTGAATGGGTGACGGGCAGTACCTACTCACAAGATTTATCTTACATTCTAATAAATATCAGTAAAAATATACAATTTTATTTACTTTTCACATTTACTTGCCCTCCTTACATATCCAACCGTCTACTCCTGGGTAACATCCTAGTAACGCCACTGAAACAAGACAACAAAACCACATTACAGTAATACATTTTTGGATGAAATCTGTTCCTGATATGAAATGTTTAGTACATTTATAGAAATCTTTTCACATAAAGCTGTGAATTTGTTAAAAAAACTGAAGATGTCTATTTAAATAATTTAGTAATGAGTCATTTATGACTCCCTGTAATTGTGAAATGATTTGTATTATATTGACCTTGAAGAAATTAACTTACCAAGACTAGAAGCGATTTTGTAGATAACTGACAAGGGCCAGCTAGACTAAGTCACCTATACTTTACATTTTCCTAGGGGCACTTTCCAAAAAGTTGGATTATAGTTGTATGTGAAATAGAGCTTACTCTTGTATTTTTTTTATTAATATTTGTGTTTTTTGTCTTATTGTTAGTGTACTTGCGTGTAGCAGTCATAACCTGTAATCGTAACCGTAATCGTCTCCATACAGATAACTGTAAACCTACTTTTGCTCACCCCTGTGTATGGCTGCACAGTAGCGAATGTAATTGAACTGTTCCTAGACCCAGAGTGAAAGCCAGTGGTACTAAAATTACAACAAATGTACGTCTTTATTGAAAATAAATTACACGAAAGGAAATGAACAAAAGCTGTTCAGGTAAAAGAGTCTTGGGGACAATAACAATTTCACTGCCTATCCTAGACTTAGTGAAATAGGTCAGTCATCCCATCTATTACCTGAAGTAACTCTCTAACTCTTACTTCATTTATATATATTTTGTTTTAATTCTTTGAACTAATTTCCTCCTGCTAGTCAAGACCTTATAATTGATTTACTTCCTTACTCCAGACTCAAAGGAGAAACGGAATGGACTTTTATCCTCACTGATTTTCAAGGTGAACAATGTTTGCTAGAACTTGTAAGGTTCTTGAATTTCATCTGATAGCTTCAAATGTTCTCACAGTCTTGACACCCAGCACACAATCAAAAAAGGTTAGGCAATCCCTAGGTAGTCTCACTGTTGCAATACATGAATGGGGGTCTGTGTAATAAACTACCCCACAGTCCCTACCTGCTATCTATTCAGATATATGCATAGTTAAGGATTCTTAAATTATTGATGCATTGATTGAAATCATCCAATTCAAATTATCAATCAACTGGCAGTTGAAAGGTGCTGACTTTGCATGATGCCCGTTTTAGCCTCAGAATGTTGATATAATCTCACGACTTAATCTGTCATATTAAGAAAGCTTCTTTATACTGTACTAATAATCCAACTAAGATGCTCAGGGTGAACTTCTCCAGGCTGGTGGTAAGGCTGTCCTCCTGGCATTGCAAGACTGGCATCATCCCAACTGACTGGAAAACAGGACTTGTCGTCCCTATCTGAAGGGAAGGGAAGGGTGATCGCCTGGATTGCAGCAACTACAGGGGGATAACACTGCTCTTGGTGCCGGGTAAGGTCCTTGCTAGGGTCGGCCTCAATAGGATCCGTGATCACTTGCTCACCTACCAGCGACCAGAACAGTCTGGTTTTACGCTTAAGAAGTCTACCATCAACCGCATCCTGGCACTGAGGGATTCTCATAGAGTGCAAACGTGAATATCGGCAGAGTTTCTTTGCAACCTTTGTCGATTTTCACAAAGTGTTCGACTCTGTTGATCGAGCTGCCCTGTGGGACATCCTGAGGGTTTGCGGGATCCCCTCGAGGTTGCTGGATATCATGGCTGGCTAGTACACTCGTACTGTGAGTGCTGTGCAGAGTGGAGGCAGGACCTCTGCATTTTTCCCAGTTGATTCTGGGGTTCGTCAGGGGTGTGTTCTTGCTCCTACTCTGTTCAATGCTTGTATGACTGGGTGTTGGGTGGGGTCCAGCGGCTGTGGGGCATCTGTTGGTGAAGAAAGATTCACAGATCTTGACTTTGCTGACGATGCTGTGATCTTCACAGAGTCAATGGAGGCTCTGATTGGGGCGCTTGAGAGACTGAGCAAGGAGGCTGAGTGTCTGGGCTTGCGAGTGTCCTGGATAAAAACCAAGATCCAGGTGTTTAATAACCTCTTGGGCACAGCCATCAGCAGTGTGTCTGTTTGTGGCGAGAGTGTCGACCTTAATGGATTGGGAGAGCATGGGGGGGTCATGAGGTTGCTGGAAAGGGGTGTGTGGCGCTCCCAATATCTATGCAAAAGGACGAAGGCCCAAGTCTTTAGAGTCCTGGTGCTTCCTGTCTTACTATATGGTTGTGAGACATGGACGCTATCCAGTGGCCTGAGACGAAGACTGGACTCCTTTGGTACTGTGTCTCTCCGGAAAATCCTTGGGTACCGTTGGTTTGACTTTGTGTCAAATGAGTGGTTGCTCATGGAGTCCCGAATGAGGCACATTACCTGCATTGTGAGGTAGCGTCAATTACGGCACTATGGCCATGTGGCGTGTTTCCCTGAGGGTGATCCCGCTCATAAGATCCTCATTGTTGGGGACCCAAGTGGCTGGACCAGGCCAAGGGATCGCCCCTGTAACACCTGGCTGCGGCAGATAGAGGGTCATTTCTGGAGGGAAGGACTGGACCGTGTGTCTGCCTGGGGTGTTACCAACCGGGATCCTGAGCTGTTTCGACGTGTAGTGGGTGCAGCAACGCACTGTACCAGTGCATGCTCCCCAACTTGACTTGACTTGATGCTCCATTCCTGGGCTAGAAATTTTTCAATAATCTCTTATTTTTGTGTCACAAGTATTTCTGTTGATTCGTTTTTCATTATATATTTAATATGTGTATTTTGCATATTTTTTGTTTTAATTTAACTGTAGTACTTGTAAAAGTGTGCAAGGCCTTGAATCTGTTTTATGGGACATGAATAAATTGTTTAAATGGCTGAAACTTTGGAGAAAAAGTGAATATATTTGGCATTTTTGTATTTCTAAGCCCTCTTCTGATGTATAAGCTACGGATGTTAAAATCCCCATAAAATTAGTAAGCATTTTTCATAAAGAGATATCTAAGTATGGAATTACATTTAAACATGGAATTCTGAACATAATATCAAATTACATTGGATCAATACTGACAAAATCAATCTTTATTTTTGGGGTATTCTTCTAAACACTTGATAATCATGTGGACCGAAGTGTTGCTCTTGAATTGCTGCTAGTATGACAGGAGTCTCCACAATCCTACTTCTCACAAATGTTGAGAAGTAGGATTTCTAATGAAGCTTTTATTCTCCTGTTTGCTCTTGGGATGCTTTTGTCTTTTCCCCCATTCTTTTCCTCTTGCCTCTCTCTTCATGTTGTAAACAGTGGCATGACTGATGTGAAGGGGGCTGTAAAATGACTGATTTTTCCTGATCTGTATATTTTGTAGCCCTACAACTTGTTTTAATTTGTGAGAAAGGAATAAAGTAAAAATGAATTTGAATGGTGGATGATATGAACTTTATGATACTAAATACTACGTATTACTCATTGTAAAGTATGTTGGTTCTTAGTTTACACACACGTGCCCACCACCACTCCAGCAAATGCCTAGAAATTTGTTTAAGGAAGGGCAACATAGGACAGGTGTGCTTATGTAATATGGGAACTAAAACACACAATATTATAATAAAAAGCAAATATGCAAAAATTGAGTAACTGTAAGTTACCATTTGGCAAAATGAGAAAAACTTTTTTTTTTCCTAAACCAAAATGACTTAAGTGCTTTTCTTAAATTGCTAACCCCCACAACAGAAAAGCCTTTTTCTTTCTCATCAATATTGTTTTAGTGTACCATTTGAAGAGGACTCTTAAGATGGACCTCATGCGTAATTTGGGAAAAGGCAGATATCCTTTGGCAAAACCTCCTGACATTTGCCTTTGCTCTGAGGAATTCTACATACTCTGAAATAGAGAGGAGGCACTTCTGCAAGTCACTAAAATACATTTAATACAGCAGTGATGCCTGCAGCCCGAAAAGGTGATTGTGAAAATGTACATTCAAATTACTTTATAAAAGAATATTTAAAGTACTAAAATTACACAAAAAGCACTCATAAGCTAATGGAGCATACAGTGGGAAAGTGGCAATACTGTCACTATTCCAGTAGGAACAAAGAGAAAAATGTAAGAGCACAAATGCCCCAATTTGACTCAATGTTTTATAAAAAGTCATAATATTCTTCTACAAAAAGTAATAAGGTAAACAACATCACCACCCGCCTATTAACAAGCCTGTTAGCAAAAAAGCAGCCCAATTGTAAGCAGCTCCATCAGTGCTAATAGTGATTAAATTGCAATTAATTGCTTACCGAAATCTGTTATATGAAAAATATTGTTCTGAATAAAACAAAGATTGGACTCTTTTTTCTAAGTGTGTCCATACTATATGCTCCAGTATTTTGATTTCAGTAAAGTGTGCTTTCTCTCTACTTAGTTTGCTTGCTGATTGATTGCAATATCACGGTTGGTTCAAACAAATATTGACTAAACATTTCAACACTTCTTATTCCCTAGATTGAGCAAATGCTTCAAGAGTTAATGCCTATCTAATCAACATTGAACATGGGAAAGGGGCATTTCAATAAGGATTTCAGAAAACTTAGCCATGCATAGAATATACTGTAGTTCTATATGTGTAAAACATTCCATAATTCATCTTAAAATCTTTTATCAGTCAATTTTATCTCATTTAAAATGGTCTAAAATGTACCCAGGGCAAGATCCAACTTATGAGTATTGCCATCTAACACCAGCACGACAAGGCCATATGCTTTGGGAATTCACTAAGTTAACATTATTTTTGTAATTTTTTTCGTATAATTTTCAGACAGCCTTTATGTCACAATCACTACTAATCCATTAACCTTGATATATGAACTCCCAGATGGGATTAAAGTAGATGTGAAAAAATAGATTATAATATCCTATAGCACACTACTTATCTTGGAAGAATCCCAGCTCACTTTTTATATAACTCAGTGGGTAAGTGATGTTCTACATTATCTCAGATTAGAAAAAGTCTAACTCTCTCTTGAGGATTTGTCCAAAGTTTTTGTCCCAACTTGGCAAGGATTCATTACAAATTTTATAATGTTCATGCCAGGCCTGTGTTTTGACTTTCTTATGCTATTAATTGACTTACTAGGTTTCTAAAAGTTGGATGGGATTGTTTTACTCCTATCTGTCTTCTCTTTCACTTGGGTGGGGGTTGATTCATTCTGTTTTTTCCTTTGTATTTCTTTTTGTTATTGTTTTTATTTAGTTTTCACTGGATTTATTGTGAAGTAAATTGTAACTGTTATGATATTTCTTTGATCAATATGCTGTTTAATGTTTTGCTTTTTGAAAATAAAAAATGTATTAATGGCCAACAAATGTTTTACATTTTTTAAAAAAAAACACTAACCTAAGCTTTTTGACCTATCTGATATCACAATGGAAATCCTTTCATTTCATTGCAATTACAGCTAAAGCCCAAAGTAATAAGCATGCTTATTACAGTAAAACCTCGATTATCCGTCACTCGAATAACCGTCAGTCTCCATGAATTGCCGGGGGGGGAATAATCATTGCGCACGCCAAAGTATACCTACTGCCGCAGGATATATTGTGAGCTATGCACATTGGAACAACTCCCTCTTTTGCCAGCACATAGTGTTTTTCCCAGGCACCACATGTCGTTGCATTTTGAAATCAGTGTCCGTTACATATCTTCAGTTTCAATTGCATTTTGTAGCTTTTCTCTTTTGTTATAATTAAACTACTACACATTGTTATGACCAATAAACATATGCATGTGGTTTTGGAATTGTCACAAAAAATTGAAATTATTAAACTTTTACAAAATGTCAAAAGTGCTTCAAGTATTGCATCAATTTATGGAGTAAGAAGAACAATGGTGAACCATATAAAGCTTGATGCCGGCAAAATTGAAAAACATGTTGAAAATGGAAACCACTTACAATAATGTTGTTCGTATTAATTTAATGTTCTTCTGCATTGTCATTTTCTTTTAAAATTGTGTTATGCTTTGTTAATATATTGTGATGTACAGGCAGCTTGCGATGCACTGTGCAGGAGCAGAAAGGGTGGAATGCTGTATAAGTGAAAGGACTGGGTGAAAGGCTTCTATTCTGTGAGTGGCGGACACGTCTCTTAGGAGATGAGTGACAGCAGAAGTTAGGAGAAAAAGGAAAGTGCAGCGGAAGGGAAGTTTTAAGTAAGGAGCCAGGAGACAATAAGCAGGAATGTTTGCTGTATAGGAAAAGACAGAAAGCTTTCTTTTATTATTTTTGAGGTATACTCTGTAACCCAGATAATGGAGTATAAGATGGCACCGTTTGTTACTGTATGAAGACTCCAAGTAAAACGTAGAAAACTCCAGTACCTCCGAGTTGTATTTGCTTATTACACTGGCCATTACAATATTATATAAATTATATAAACTATATTATATTTTATTATATTTAAATATACTTTTTTGTAAATAAATATGACTATTTGCTAAACTAAACTACTGTATATCATTTTCAAATTTTCTGTTATCTTTTCTCTTATTTGTCACGGCCTCGGTCCCGACCCCTGACAGATAATCGAGGGTTTACTGTATTTTGATTTCTTCTACCAATTCTACTTTCTGTGTATAATTACATTCTGCACCTCATTTTTTTAAATGAAATGCGAGTACATGCGTATGTATAGCATATACCCTGTATACCTAATTCATCATTGTAATTGTGATTACATGTTAGGATCAGATCTTACAAGCGCCTCTGACTCCGTGAAAGCTCATATGTAGCAACAGGATAGGCAACTTACATCAAAACACTTAGGCTTTCGTCCAGTAAGTGGTGAAACTAATGCTGGTGACTTAAAGCTACTCCTAAATTGGGCATAGTTGCTTCTTCATAATATTGCTGAATCAACAGTTTTCTGTTCAAAGAGGATGAATGTTTTTTTTGTTTTTTTTTTTAAATGAGACTTGTTTGAGTATCAGAGAAAGTTTCTGCAATTTTCCACTTTGTGTGCGTATTGTGACCTTTTTTTTCTGACACTTAAACATTTGTCAATGGTATATATGCTGAAATATCACCCCAATAAATATTTTAAATATATTTATTTTTCAAAGCAAGTACTTAGACATTGCAAATTAAAAAAAACAAAACAAAAAAACATTGTCACTGGTATTAGGCAAAGTTTTTATTTGGAAACGAAATTACTTCTATGATTAACTTCCTCATATTTATCTCTTTATTTCTGCTCACCTGGCAGGCACAGAATAACACATTACAAAAGTCACAATTTGCAACCACAGCTGGCTATTAGGAGATTTAAAAATTATAGTATATAAATATGTAATGTTGAACACTGCTATCTCTGAATGAAGGATTATGGGTGCATATACAACAGTATTACATGTTATCAGATGCTTTTTGTAAGTGGATGTTGAAGAACAAGCAGTCCAAGCATGTTCACTCATCAACATACTATATGTTATTGTTGGACGCTACAACTCAGTGCTCTAAAGTGTGTCTTAAGCATTACAGTATGAAAAGGCCAAGCCTATACATGTAATGGATGGTTTTGTCATTTTAAATTGGATGTAAATAATCTGTAGTCCATCCATCCATCCTCTTCCGCTTATCCGAGGTCGGGTCGCGGGGGCAGCAGCTTGAGCAGAGATGCCCAGACTTCCCTCTCCCCGGCCACTTCTTCTAGCTCTTCCGGGAGAATTCTGAGGCGTTCCCAGGCCAGCCGGGAGACATAGTCCCTCCAGCGTGTCCTGGGTCTTCCCCGGGGCCTCCTCCCGGTTGGACGTGCCCGGAACACCTCACCAGGGAGGCGTCCAGGAAGCATCCTGATCAGATGCCCGAGCCACCTCATCTGACTCCTCTCGATGCAGAGGAGCAGCGGCTCTACTCTGAGCCCCTCCCGGATGACTGAGCTTCTCACCCTATCTTTAAGGGAGAGCCCAGACACCCTGCGGAGAAAACTCATTTCAGCCGCTTGTATTCGCGATCTCGTTCTTTCGGTCACTACCCATAGCTCATGACCATATGTGAGGGTAGGAACATAGATCGACTGGTAAATTGAGAGCTTTGCCTTACGGCTCAGCTCCTTTTTCACCACGACAGACCGATGCAGAGCCCGCATCACTGCGGACGCCGCACCGATCCGCCTGTCGATCTCACGCTTCATTGTTCCCTCACTCGTGAACAAGACCCCGAGATACTTGAAATCCTCCACTGGGGCAGGATCTCACTCCCAACCCTGAGAGGGCACTACACCCTTTTCTGGCTGAGGACCATGGTCTCGGATTTGGAGGTGCTGATTCCCATCCCAGCCGCTTCACACTCAGCTGCGAATCGATCCAGAGAGAGCTGAAGATCATGGCCTGATGAAGCAAACAGGACAACATCATCTGCAAAAAGCAGTGACCCAATCCTGAGTCCACCAAGCCGGACCCCCTCAACACCCTGGCTGCGCCTAGAAATTCTGTCCATAAAAGTTATGAACAGAATCGGTGACAAAGGGCAGCCCTGGCGGAGTCCAACTGTCACTGGAAACAGGTTCGACTTACTGCTGGCAATGTGGACCAAGCTCTGACACCGATCGTACAGGGACCGAACAGCTCTTATCAGGCGGTCCGGTACCCCATACTCTCGGAGTATCCCCCATAGGAGTCCCCGAGGGACACGGTCGAACGCCTTTTCCAAGTCCACAAAACACATGTAGACTGGTTGGGCGAACTCCCATGCACCCTCTAGGACCCTGCTAAGGGTGTAGATCTGGTCCACTGTTCCACGACCAGGACGAAAACCACACTGTTCCTCCTGAATCCGAGGTTCGACTATCCGACGGGCCCTCCTCTCCAGAACCCCCGAATAGACTTTTCCAGGGAGGCTGAGGAGTGTGATTCCTCTGTAGTTGGAACACACCCTCTGGTCCCCCTTCTTAAAGAGGGGGACTACCACCCCGGTCTGCCAATCCAGAGGCACTGTCCGTGATGTCCATGCGATGTTGCAGAGACGTGTCAACCAAGACAGTCCTACAACATCCAGAGCCTTGAGGAACTCTGGGCATATCTCATCCACCCCCGGGGCCCTGCCACCAAGGAGTTTTTTGACCACCTCGGTGACCTCAGTCCCAGAGATGGGGGAGCCCACCTCTGAGTCCCCAGGCTCTGCTTCCTCATTGGAAGGCATGTTAGTGGAATTGAGGAGGTCTTCGAAGTACTCCCCCCACCGACCCACAACGTCCCGAGTTGAGGTCAGCAGCGCACCATCCCCACCATACACAGTGTTGACACTGCATTGCTTCCCCCTCCTGAGACGCTGGACGGTTGACCAGAATCTCCTCGAAGCCGTCCGAAAGTCGTTTTCCATGGCCTCCCCAAACTCCTCCCATGCCCGAGTTTTTGCCTCAGCAACCACCGAAGCCGCATTCCACTTGGCCTGCCGGTACCTATCAGCTGCCTCCAGAGTCCCACAGCACAAAAGGGACCGGTAGGACTCCTTCTTCAGCTTGACGGCATCCCTCACCGCCGGTGTCCACCAACGGGTTCGGGGATTGCCTCCACGACAGGCACCGACTACCTTACAGCCACAGCTCCGGTCAGCCGCCTCAACAATAGAGGCACGGAACATGGCCCATTCGGACTCAATGTCCCCCACCTCCCTCGGGACATGGTCGAAGTTCTGCCGGAGGTGGGAGTTGAAGCTACTTCTGACAGGGGGCTCTGCCAGACGTTCCCAGCAGACCCTCACAACACGTTTGGGCCTACCAGGCCTGACCGGCATCCTCCCCCACCATCGGAGCCAACTCACCACCAGGTGGTGATCAGTTGACAGCTCCGCCCCTCTCTTCACCCTAGTGTCCAAGACATGTGGCCGCAGGTCCAACGACACGACCACAAAGTCAATCATCGAACTGTGGCCTAGGGTGTCCTGGTGCCAAGTGCACATATGAACACCCCTATGCTTGAACATGGTGTTTGTTATGGACAATCCGTGAGCACAGAAGTCCAATAACAAAACACCACTCGGGTTCAGATCGGGGGGGCCATTCCTCCCAATCACGCCCTTCCAGGTCTCACTGTCATTGCCCACGTGAGCATTGAAGTCTCCCAGCAGTACGAGGGAGTCCCCAGAAAGTATGCCCTCTAGCACCCCCTCCAGGGACTCCAAAAAGGGTGGGTACTCCGAACTGCTGTTTGGTGCATACACACAAACAACAGTTAGGACCTGTCCCCCCACCCGAAGGCGGAGGGAGGCTACCCTCTTGTCCACCGGGGTAAACTCCAATGTACAGGCTCCAAGTTGGGGGGCAATAAGTGTGCCCACACCAGCTCGGCGCCTCTCACCGCGGGCAACTCCAGAGTGGTACAGAGTCCAGCCCCTCTCAAGGAGATTGGTTCCAGAGTCCAAGCTGTGCGTCAAAGTGAGCCCGACTATATCTAGCCGGAACTTCTCAACCTCACGCACAAGCTCAGGCTCCTTCCCCTTCAGAGAGGTGGCATTCCACGTCCCAAGAGCCAGCTTCTGTAGCCGAGGATCGGACCGCCAAAGTCCCTGCCTTCGGCCACCATCCAACTCACACTGCACCTGACCTCCTTGGCCCCTCCCATAGGTGGTGAGCCCATGGGAAGGGGGACCCACGTTGCCTCTTCGGGCTGTGCCCGGCCGAGCCCCATGGATGCAAGCCCGGCCACCAGGCGCTCGCTATCGAGCCCCACCTCCAGGCCTGGCTCCAGAGTGGGGCCCCGGTGACCCGCGTCCGGGCGAGGGAAAACGCCGTCCAAATTTTTTATTCGTCATAGGAGGTTATATTGAACTGCACTTTGTCTCATCCCTCACCTAGGACCAGTTTGCCTTGGGTGGCCCTACCGGGGGCATAAAGCCCCGGACAACAGAGCTCCTAGGATCATTGGGACACGCAAACCCCTCCACCACGATAAGGTGGCGGTTCGAGGAGGGGTAATCTGTAGTTTGAAAAGCATTAAACTGCCTAATTGTAGCTTTTTGGAATGGCTTGACTTAGAAATGAAATAAAAACACTGCCAGATCCTAATATTCTTGCTCACACAATTTTCCACTTAACCTTTCACTGCTCATCTTTCGAGGTGACACTTCACATCAGTGATGGTAATTTTAAGGATACTTTTGTTTTCTGGTACTTTCATTTTATTTAGGTTTAGTTTACTTCACTGGGATATGCTCTGAGCACAATAAAAAGTTTGCACTTCTAATTCAGTATTGGAAAATTTCTAAACCATACAAATTTATATATACAAACACAGTTAAACAGAATGAAACTTAATGAATATCATAAGGAAGACTTGCCAATTTCTGTTGACAAAGTTCTGTTAACATTATAATTGATAAATGATTAATTGTGAAGAAAGGATAAATAAAATCTCTAGTTAACAGCATTCCTGGATGAAATGAAGATCTGGGATGTCCATTGTCAGTGACAACAGACAATTTCACGGTTATCATGACCTAGGACAACTGGCCTATCTCCTTCCTAATATTCAACAATATCCAAAGTACTTACCAAAAAGTACAAGAAACAGCAGACTGAATCCAAAGGGTACTAATATATTTAATTATTAAGATTTTAAATGATACTCATATTTATACTGTGTTATGTGTGTGTTCCATTTATTTATTTGGCTGCTGCCTTTATCCAAGGTGGCTTACAACATTTATGATACAATTGGTTACATTTCTTCTTGGCTTTCCAATTGGAGCACAGGTAAGAAAAAGTAAGATAAAAGAATTAAGGAAAGTGAGTGCAATGTATTAATTTCAGCATGGTGGAATCATTCAATTTAAGGAATTTCTTTGAATACAAAGGATGCACCTTGACCTTGTTGCAAAATGTTAGGCTTGAGTAATATATTACAAAAGAATGGCTAAATAATGGACAATGGATTAAACCTTTTGAACAGAGAGTAGCATGATGATGTACTCTGAGCTTCAAAATCAGTGTTGTGCAGACTGTTGAATTTGAATCATTACCAGTCTGTATTTAGTGCCACTGAAAGAGGGCATCATCACATAGTGCTTTATAAAGTATCAAAAAAAGATTCTGAAAATGCATTGTTGTGATGTGAAATTTTGCATACAAGTTGATAAATATTTCGTATGTCTTTATTTGTAACTTAGGCAAAGCAATGTAATATTAGTGTTACATTAGAGAGAAACATTCATGTTTACCTGCCCCCCCCCCCTTTTAAGAATGGGTCTCTTTGAATTTTAGAACCGGGTTTGGGAGAAGTGCCTAAAACAAGTTTGGCTAATGTTTCTCTGCTGAAGTCTCTCTCTCAGCCCCCACAGGAAAGACAGGCTGCCTACTGTAACTGCCAAGATTTACCTTAACATATGGTTTTGGGGGCAGGTGTGAAGGTGTTCTATCCCCCTATTGGTCTGAAGTATGGCTGTTTGGAATTGGCTTGTATCAAAAGCTTTTAAGTACTATTCCGCCCTATTGGCTGTAGGGGTTGGACAGAAAATCTATAAACTTGCATGCTTTACCCCTCTCTCTCTCTTACCAAACTGATGAATGACCATCTCACACCATGAACTGAAAAGGAAAACACAATGAAGAGCACAGCTCGGCAGCCATATTGAGACAGGCATGCGGCCTGCTCTGAAGAAAGCTGACCACAAATGATGCCTTAACTAGGGACATTTTAAGTAACTAACACATCACCATTTTATCAGGTTGTATGGTTGCCAATATTCAAATGTACTTTGCATATTGTTATTATTTATGAATATTATTAATAATACATTGTTTAAATTGTAACTTAACTCCTGCTTGTCTTTTACTACACCTAATTGCCTGAAGTTATAAATGTAGAAGGAAAGGTGGGGAGAAGTTATATACTAATTATAAACAGTGGTAAGTCTGGGAGATTTGAGGAATTCTGACAAAGGCTACATATTAATAATACAAAAGAGGAAAGTATGGCAATATATTACTTTACCAAGACAAAACGTGCATGCACAAGAATAATCTTGTATGCTAATGTGAAGTAATCTAAGGTGCTGTAATAAAGGAATATGTAATATAGTATATTTCATCTCCACAAGCTGCACAGCTAAATAATCACTTTTTCTCTTTTTTTTTCTAACAAAAACAAAAAATTGCAGATGTTACTTCATCAGGTGCGTCAGGTGCTAATGAACTTTTTAGTCGGGCTGTACATTTTACCTCATGTTTTCTTCAAGTACCCTGGATTTTCCCTCTCATTCATGTCAGGTTAATTGGGGACTTCATTTGGCAGGTATGAGTGTGGTCCGCAATGGATAAAATGGGTGCAAATACTGATCAGAATGCTATATAGTCTAATTTATTGTCACTTAAACAAAAAGCTTTTTTCATATAGAATCATTCAGTTTACTAACCTTTCGACAGCAATATACTGATTAGCCACCTACTGAGCAAGTTCATAACCATAGGTTTGATTCTTAAAACTGTTCAGTTCCATTTTTTTAGCTACACTCATTACACAAAAAAGTTAAACCATAAAATATACTGAAGTTCTAATTTCTTTATCTTTCTTTGTTATACCCTTTGGCCTTTTTTCTCTGCATATTAACAACATAAGGTAAGCAAGGAGTTAGTCTTAACTGGAATTGGGTTAGGTAAAGATGCACTCCATATAAATTATATTTATTGCAGAAATATGGAAATACATGCACTCTATGTATTTATAAGTTGTTTTGGCTACTAAAATATTTTAAATAAGAAATACATATGTACTGCTTATCTGTACTAAATAGTGCAGATACTTAATGTATACTTTTATGGAGCCCACTGGGGAACACAGGCAAAAATGGCAATCTCGCAAAAAAAAAATTCCACTTTGTAAGTCAATGCCTTGCCTAGAGTGTTTATTCTACATCGGTGGTGGGTGATAAATAACACTCTCATAAACCAATAACCAGTGACAATATTATGTCTGTAAAACTAATGCTTTGTGAAATGCCAGAGTCTCTCAGTTTAAGACCAATCTCGCCTCTGAGAAACCATTGCCAAATTAAACATACTTGTTAAGCACTGCTGAAGTATGTCTATGTCTTTTCTGATTTTTAGACCTTGGCACATTTGACTGCAGCAAGTCAATTAACACCATTTTCTTAGCAACACAGTTAATGTGTGCAAAACCTCAATATTTGTAAATAATAAGCACTTCTCACTCTGGGTCTGTTTCTTATAGCAACTGCATGTTGTCTAGAGTTTTGACCTCTGCCCCATGTTGCTATTCATATTTGGTGGACCAAGTCTTCCTGAAAAGAGCTCTATGCATGATCAAATACTCGAGTATAGTCATTCATTCCTAAACTTAAGATTTTGTCATTGTATTTAACTCTTTGCCAACAAATGTTTTGAATTCAAATACCCTAAAAAAAGCTTCCTTGGAAATATTATTTGGAAAATTGTGCAACAAAAGCAAGGAGACCTCTGACATGAGAAGCAATTATTGGTGTCCTGATTAATTGGTTTCCCTCTTCTTTTGGCTTTCAGACTAGCACTGTAAAGTCTGCCCAGAAGGGGAAAAATCAATTAAGGTCACAGTACAAGACTATTTAACTATCTTCCTTAGTAACTTTGATTATCTAGAATGCATAAATATTTTGCCACTTGCATGATAATTATTTTTCTTTTCAGTAGGGGTTAATACAGTTTTGTTTAGGATTTTATCAATTAAGCTTTTACTACATTGGAAGTGAATTTTGTGTATACAATATGTTAATGAGAAATTAAAAACAAATTCAGCACACTATAGTATGTGTTGTCAAAGTGACACAGTATCTACCTTAAACATTTATATTTGCTCTTTAAACCTTAGACATGTGAAATCTTTTGAAACTAAAAATTCAGAACATTTTAAGAATTTTCTGTTGAGGAATGACAATTTTTTTGTTTTGACCCCACTGCAGATATAATAAACCACATGCGCTTAAACTCATGGAGGCCTTTTTGTATGTCATTAAAAATACAAATTACAAAGTGATTAAAAAATGTTTTAAGAGGCTCTGCATAAAGTAGTTGATCATTTTGATGGAGCATTCACTGCTGTGAGTAAATGCTTAAAATTAAATAGTCTTGGGCTTCTTGAAATGAGGATCTTGGCCTTCTCCTCTTTGCCATTGAAGCACATTAACATTTTGATCATCACGTGTTTAATGGCTGAGGATGTTTGCTTTGCTTATTGTTTCCATGATGAGGACATATTTGATGCATAACCTGATTAGACCATTCTTTCATTTGTTTCATCAGAGGATTCAGAAATGTTCTGAATTTGCTTCTCTTACCCCCTAGTATATCCATATTTTTTAAGGAAGGTTTCTATTCAACTGTAGCAATATTTGTAGTTAAGTTTTTGCTGTCAGAGGGATTCAGAAATAGTTTTTATTGACGATACATCTGTTCTCATTGCATATGTCCATCCAGGAGATAATAAATATAAACATACTAAAGGATTTGATAAGTTCAGCATTTGAAGTTCTATACAAGGAATCTGAAATAACTAGCTGCTAAACCTCATTTGGATCAATATAAGCCATCTGCACATTTCACATATAATTTTAAATTTTTTATAAGGTTTTCTATTTCTTTCTAAATGTATTGTGATGCAGAACCTTGCAGCACTGAACAGCTTCAGCATTTATGCATCAAGTAACTCCTAGAAATTAACATCCCTTTTGTATGAATGAGAATTTATTTTTTTAATCGCAGTTTTGTTTGTTTAGCAGTATAGTTACAAAATTAAATAAATCAAAATAACTGATACAATAAATGGGAAATGGTTAATTACATTTAGAAGACATATCAGGTATACTTCTTTATCAGTATATTTAGTAAACAGGCATAATGGTTTAAGCAGAAAGAAGATTCATCCATTACATGCATGCTTGTTCAGTACAGGGACCTAATTTGCTTAATAAAGCAATCTTTTAAGAGTTTTCTGTGCTGAATTTAGTACTAGTGAAATGGGCAGGTGGTATCATTACTTTAATGAATAAGGGTGGTGTATTACCTTGCAATATACTTCTTATGTTTATTTTCAGAAGTATTACTATTGTCTTTCTGTTTGGTCTACATGCACACATAGTCCAGTAGCTCTGCTTTAATAATCGTACAGATACAATTTTGTTGTTTGCAAGAAGCACTTGATTTTTCCACTTGGTTAGGCAACAGTGCATCTTAATTTATATTTAGTTGCATTATCTCAGGGGACCAGTAGTGTGTTAAAGACAGAAACCAGTAACAGAGCTTGCAGCGCTGTGGACATTTTCATTGGTCTACTAAAAATACCCCCAAGCACATGCTTTGAAAGACTTAGTTTAATTATTTTAACAAGATGGAACTTATCATTCACAAACCTGCTCAATCTAATTCATTACATTCATAGAAATTGATAAATAATTCAGTATAAAGCCATGCCCAGGTGAAAGTCCTTATTAGAACCATCGTAACTTTAAAAGAGAAATACTGTAGCTTCTATGCAACTGTTCATTTGGGTTTAATATATTTGAATAACGGATCAAACTGAATAAATCTCATTGACATTGTTCTTTAAATTACTCATACTCTAATTACTCCATTAACAGGGAATCATTGTTTTTGAATACAGATTGGCTAAGAAGTATTAGAAATATGAGCAGCAACACATTTGGCTTCCATTAATAGTAATTACCTTCTTTAATTACACTGTTTAAGGATTTCCTCATGCAAAATGGTTTCTGATCAATTGCCTTCATATCTTTAAAATATTCTCTTTTAAAACAGAGTTTAGCATGCAATGCAGATTTTGTTTTACTTGATTGCAACCGATCTTCAACAAAATCTGCCAGTTAAGCATTTTGTTAGATTGCCCAGAGTGCTCTGACTTCTGACTTCTTCTACATTTGCATTCCCCTGGTCTACAAGTAACCAGGATCTGAGTGAACTGGCCTTTAGCTTAAGTATTAATTTACTACTTTATTATTTACATTTTTTTTAACTCTTTAGAAGTCTTAAGAACCTGAGCGACCATAAAGGTTCTCTCTCTTTGAAGGTCCTGAATTTCCTATTCAGTTCACAAATTATACATAATGTTCTCAGACTTGCCTAACTGAGTCGAGGGTTGTGGAAGGACGGATGCCTAACCTGGCAGCATTGGGTACTGATGCTATGCCAATCCAACACAGGAACTGAATAAAGTAAAATCTTTATACATTTTTGTACTAAACCTGTTAATTTGTAATGTGTATACAACACATTGTGTCAAGTTTCCTGGCCTTTATAGGCATTCATTTCCAATTGCACGTATATCTGTTGTGGAATACAGAGGGTGCCCCAGCCGCCCTAACCCCAACACAGACAGGTGGAGACACAAATTCAGTGCACAACACACTTTATTTGCACACGTGGATCACTTTTTCTTTGCTCCCCAGAGCACAGAACAGTTCACAGTCCTTTTCTTCTCTTTCTTTTTCCACCTCCACTTCTCCTCGCAAGCTTCGTGCACCTCCTCCTGATTCTGGCCTCCTGAGTAGTGGTGGTTGGCTCCAGATGTCCACATGTTTCTTCAATCAGCACTTCCGGGTGTGGCAGAAGTGCTGCCAAACAGGGCTCGGCAAATGTCCAGATGCCCCCTGGTGGCAGTATTAAGCTTCTATGCTACAAACCTGTGGCCCCACTGCAAGCCCAAGGGGTTGCCCTCTTGCGTTCTGGGGGAGATAATGTCCTAAGTGTACTCTCTCCCCTGATCCTTCCACTATCGAGGCGGCCCGGCCAAATAAGTACACTTAGGACGTCTGCCACACTGTTTGGTTTTTTTCACAAATCAGTTGTTTGAATGCAAAGAGAAAAGGCACTTAAGTTATTTAATTATTTAAACTAGGTTACAAGTAAAAGACAATAAATCAGCATGTACCAAAGTTGTATAAAAGATTTGCATAATTTTTGATATTTTGTAAGTTCAAAAATGTATTTTATTTCCTAACTACTAAGTGAGAATGGAATAAAGTTAAATTCAGTTAAACTTAAAACGTGCATCTGAAAATGTGAACATAATTCAGTAAAGGTTTTGGGTACTTATTGTTAATGGTTTTTTTCCACTGTGCCACTGTTTTCTTTATTATTTTCTAAAAACATGTAGCTGCTAAAGTAAGTTTTCCTCACCTTAAAACGTTGCACCTGGAGGGGCCTCATATATATATATATATATATATATATATATATATATATATATATATATATATATATATATATATATATATATATATATATACAGTATATGTATATATATATATATATATACAGTATATGTATATATATATATATATATGTATATATATATATATATATATATATATATATGTATATATATATATATATATGTATATATATATATATATATATATATATATATATATATATATATATATATATATATATATATATATATATTGTGAAGGATTGCTGGCTTTTTACTCCGGCCCTCACCCCCAGGCCACCAAGAGGAGCTCTCCCAGCAGCTTGGACGTGCCCCGAGTTCCAGCAGGGCCTCATGGACTATGTAGTTTTTATACACAGCCTTGCTGGATACCTTGGGGGCCACCGGGAGTCGCTGTAAGGGGGCTCGTGGACTCTTATGTGCCCTATAACCCGGGAGTACGTCACGGTCACGTGACAGGAAGGAACGACGTGCTCCCGGGGTGAAGAAAAGGACTGTTTACCCTGACCCGGAAGGGAAAAGGAACTGTGGACTGATTGGACAGAAACACTTCCGGGTCAGGGGATATAAAAGGACGATGAGAAATCCCAGACGTTGAGCTGGGTGGAAGGGTGGCAACGCGTCTGGAAGTGGAGGATTGATTATTGTATTGTTATTATTGATTTATTGAGTATTGTGGAGTGGAGGGTGCTTTGTGCACTTTATTAATATAATAAATATTATTATTGGACTTTTATCTGGTGTCTGACGTCTAGTCTGAGGGTTCAAGGGGTCACGGAGACCCTAATCTGTCACAATATATATGTATATGTATATATATATATATATATATATTTTTTTTTAATATATATATATATATATATATATATATATATATATATATATATATATATATATATATATATATATAACACAATCATTTGTTTGTACTTCACATTAAGAAAAATTCAGTGCCCTGGGGTACATTGATTTAGTGTTCACCAGTTAGAATATTGATACCAACTTAAAGTACATGTTTTGTGAAATAGTTTAGCATGGCTTATACTGTTGCATAATGTATTGCCGTAAAGAGTTGCATCTTGAGTATGCATTAATAAGCTTGCTGAAGCATGACCTAGCAAATCCTTGTTGAATTAGAGTTTTATTTTTCTCATATATTCTGGTCACATGAGTCAACAGTATTGACTGGCTGACTTTTATAAAAGTTCAGATTCATATTGTTGGAATTAAATTTCTGTATCTGAGTTTTGTACTTAAAATGTGATCTTGTTCAATATTCAGTATAATAGTTTTGATGTCTGGCAATATATTGACATCAGATATCTTATTATTGCACTGGTTACATGTCATGCTCTTCACCACAATATTTTCAGATATAAAGGAGGTAAATGAAATTTTGATTAAACAGATGTTTTTTTGGAGAAGAGACAATACTTCTTAGTTTGAATGTCAGAGTCAGAATAAAATCGCTGATTGAAAATGCATGAAATTTAATTGTTTCATGATGAAGAAGGTGACTTGGCAATAGTTTAATTCTTGCCACTTGTTTAAGAGGACATAAAGTAATGCATGCAAAAGTAGGCCAGAATTACAAGCTGCGTTTGTAGCAAAGTTCAGTGCAATTACCCATTCCATTCTTTTAAAAAGCTACAACTCCAAGCATTTTCTGTAGTCTTACCATATGTCCAGACATTTGACTCTTTTGACTTGTATACATGTCGGATGCACGCAATTCATAATTTTGTTTTGAATTAGACTTTATTGAATATTGTGTACTTTACAAAGAGTGAAAATATAATATTGCGTTTTAAGGGTGTAAATTGTAAATTGAGTAGTGCCGTACTTTCTCTAGTTTGTATTTCTGAAGTATTTTTGTTGTTAATTTTTTAAAAGAAGGATTTGTTCAAATATTATATTAAAGTACAATGAATAGAATACATTTTGGGAGATTATTGATTTTTCATAATATTCTTCAAGGTATGTTAACATGACCAATTGGTAACATTTTATTTAACACACTATAACTGGTTGCTAAACTTAAATTAGAATAAGTTTTTAATTTTAAATTGTTGTGTAATTAGCATTCTTCCATACGAAGATTATTATAGTTTTGCCTTTTTATATTAGTTTTTATTTCTATATTATTTCTGACCTTACTTGGAAATTCCTTAATTGTGTATATTTAGTTTTAATTTAGTTATTTCACAAAGACATTTTTATTTTATTTTTATATCTATTAGTTTCAATTTTAGTTTTAGTAATTATGGTGTGGTTAAAGAGCTACTATGGAGTTTCATTTTATGTCACAATCAGGCAGAGCTGTACGATGTTTATGGAAGCTTACTGCACTGCATGGTTTACTATCTGGTTTTGTTTTTGTCTGATGAAAACAAGCATAATCAAACTCAGATATAGAATATGAACAATTTTATACTATTTTATAATTTTTAAAATATTTTTATGTGATTTGTGCTGAACAAATATGCGCTGACTGTTGGTACTTTCCATCTTTTCCTTTAATTGCCCAGGATGGGCCAATTCGTAATGAAATTAAGGGGAATTTTAAGGTTTGAGGGTTTGTTTTTTTTTTACTCTGAATGTCTACAGCACACAACATATCCTGTTCGAAGACAATATGCTTATAATGAATGCCTTCAATATTGCATTCAAAAATCTCCCATACTGGGCTTTATATTCTACCAGCCATATTGATCTCTGATTCTGACTCAGGCACGTACAATTTACAGACAGAATTTTGCCATCTGCAGGCCTGAAAAGATATCAGAAATCAGAAAATCGATTCTGCTGTGTTCTAACGGGTGTGATCATGAAATTAGGAACAATATATAGTATATATACTATTATATAAACCTGTTTATCCAGATCAGGGTCGCAGGAAATAGAGTCTACCCGAGCAGCTTTGGATGCAAGGCAGGAAAATCCCTGGTATGCAATATGTATGTTAAGAACTATTTATTTTGAGAGAGAGAAACATTGAAAAAAGGGGGACAAATATTTTAAAACATAATTCAGCTACTGGATTATTTTCACAAAATCAGGTATTTTAAGCTGTGAATGTAAACTAAAAAAATGTAAATTAATAAATAAAGAATAAATACAAAAACACATTAATATGTTTAGTTTTTCAGCAGTAGGCAGACTCCTTTCACCTACCTAGATGTAGTTCAGTGGAGATGTTGCCAACTCAGGAATTTTACAAGGTTTGCATTGCTTTGTTGTTAAATGACTTTTTTAAAGCAAAAGTGATTGGTCAGTAAGAATATGATGACTGTCAGTTTTTTGATCAGTGCCATTTTTATTTTCAAAAAGGGTTTTTCCTGTGCGAAGTGGCAAGTGAATTATTGTCAACAAAATGCAGACACCTGAGAAATAAACTGAAGTGTTACTCACTCGTGATTTTTCTGTCCATACAGTAAAGGTTTTGTTGACCTGCACATTCCAATTTCAGTCGTTTGAATTACGTCTTGATTACAACAAGTACAAAGAAAGGTGTCAGCACATCATAATGGCCATCAGACTCATATGTAGCTTGGAATTTAGTTTAATGTGTGCTGCTGTATTAGTTGCTGTGTACATACCATATCTTGGGTTCAGTAAGAATTACAGCTAGCATTCCGTCATTAATGAACAGATTGTAAGGGATAATCTGTATTTAAGACTTCTCTCTTGAGTCCCGGAGATCCAGTGAAAGGCAGGTTTGAAAGCTACTGAGCACATTCAAAGCAAAATCATCACCTTGGTATGCTTCATTACCACTTGAACCAGAATCTGTCATGCCATCGCTGTCAGCTGCTGAAGAACTGTCACTACTCTCACACAGTTACTCATTTTCTTTGTCACACGCTTTACATGCCCATATTCAGCTCGCTCTGTCACCGCAAAATGCTGTTTGAACAGCCACTGTCCATCTCCAGCCACCGTTCACTGGATGAATAAATGCGTGTGAGTTGTGGTGGCTGACTTTCTGTTTTAGAGTTTAAAGTTACAAGGGTTAAAGACTAACTGCAAGAATATTTATTCAAAGACGAAAATTAAAAATATTTTTAGTAAATTATTATTTTATTTCTGTTAGTCTTTCCAGCTGCTTTAATAGTTTTGTTTAGTTTGTTTATCATTTCAGCATTGTTAATTATTTTATTTCAGTTTACGAAAAAGTTTTTTTATTAATAGTTTCACTTTTGATTTCAGTTTTCATTAACTATAATAACCTTGTTCCATACTATATGCCAACTGTCTCAAGATGGTTGAAAAGTAACTTGTCTAATTAAAACGGACATGCAAGGTTACTAACAGTAGATAGCTTTCTTTCTTTCAAATTTATCTTGAACACACAGATTTTAAAGAACTCTTCCAATACATTTAGTATGCTAGTCCATGGCCGCTTATTTCCTCAAATGGCTTGTTTATTGCAAACATTTTTTCAGTGCAATGGAGAATCATGTTTTAATACTCTGCTAATTTTTTCCTGCTTATCTGCCAAATTCACCTCTTTCTCCTACCAGTCTCAGTCTATAACCCCAGGTTTGTCCTTTTTTTTTTTTTCTTTTCTCTGGGCATTTTTCCAAACTCCAATACTGAGAACCATTTCTTTTGTTTAAGGCATCCATTTCCTTTAGTTTCCCTATTTCTTTGGGACTTGTTTTACATGGAGATATTTACCAAGAGTTTGAAGATGGTGGAATTTTTTTTCCCCTTCTTGCTCTTCCACACTAATCTATACATCATAAAAAGAGGCATATCAATGTACAGTATGTGCAAGAGTAAGAATCAGTCTATAGGTAAATTCAAACTGATATAAAAAAACAACATTTAAAATAATTCTATAAATGCAAACCCAAAAAACTAATTGTATATCGTAGTAGGCCAATAATGCATACAACTTACAAATATGCATGGCAGAGGCAATTCCATCCATCCATCCATTTTCCAACCCGCTGAATCCGAACACAGGGTCATGGGGGTCTGCTAGAGCCAATCCCAGCCAACACAGGGCACAAGGCAGGAACCAATCCCGGGCAGGGTGTACAGGGCCATACATTTTATTAATTGAAATTAAATTAAAAATCATAGACAAATTTTGTATTCCTGGTGATGTTGCTTCATTTTTAGCATATGGAATCTCTGTATTATGGACTATTTTGTGCTAATGCCGTAGATTGCCTTATTTATACTTTCCTAGCACTTGTGTGGTCTTTATAGTACAATCTCAACAATGGATGGAGTTAGCAACAAATCTACTGCAAACTAAGTAACAGAACTGTAACAAACTTTTTGAGTATGCCATCAAAAAGGTACAAGGTTATTTTTCTTTAGCACATGAAAAATAAATTTGTTAGTTCATGCTAAATATCTTTTTTAAAGTTTGGAAAGAAAACTATTTGTCACAGTAACCAGATATTCAGGGCATATTTAATCTATTTGGATTTAAGAGTAGAAGAGCATTCAAGTATAATACACTGTACCTGTCAATTGTGTAGCTAAGAATATTCTCTGCTTTAAATACCACAGCATTGAAAAATCTCTTCCCTATGCTTAAACAGCTCAAGCAAGTAAATGCCTGTCTTTAAATCTTGTTTTCTCAACAGATTTTTTACTAAATAGGACAACTTAGTTTTATGACTAATCATACCATATACTGCATATTACATTGGATTTTTTTCTACTCCACTTCTGCTGACAGAAAGATTAGTAAGCTTGTAAAAATATTGTGAAGAGGAAAATTAAAGGCTGCAGGACCCATAAAGGAAATGATCAGAAACCAGGCCAAGTAACTGTCCAATCTTTAATACTAGCATGACTATATTTTTTATCTGTGATTTGTGTTGATGCTGTCCCTTCATTTCCAGAATTATAGAGGTCTTGCTTTTGAAAATATAAATATGTTAATATATAAATTTATTATTATTAAAATGACATTGGAGCAGCAAAACATTTTAGAAATTAATTAGATCAGACTGAACACAAAACATTTAGGTGTTGTGTTGTTGTTGTAATGCAGTTTTTAAATAAGTGATCACATCCTGGGAAATGTGGACTCCGATTGGTTGTGGGTGTGTGCGAGCGCGCTTCATTCTGGGGTTGATTGGGGTGCTTGGCTGATCACACATACACATGCAAATGTGAGCAGATCAGTCAAGTGTCATGTTCACATCTCTGAGTGGACAAAGCACCACACCAGCACCCAGTGAGGCAGGATTAAAAAGCAGTCTGCGTGGCAGATGTGTATAGAGAGTAGGCCAGGAATGGGATGTTGCTGATACATGACACAGGGTAAGTAGGCGGATGGGAAAGTCAGTGTAAGAATGCCACCCATTGTATCCAAGAAGAGCCATCGTGCCTTCAAAATTCCATTGGTGCACTCGAGAATAGCCTGAGCTGTTGCATGTGCATTATTATAAGCCCATTTCTGTGGTGTCTTGGGTTGTTTAGAGGTGTCATAAGTCATGTCCTTAACTTCTATCCCTCATGAATATAAACAGTTAGCTTATTTATACCTCTCAAATAAAAACAATTTAATCAATAGGAAAAACTATTACTCTTACCGAAAGGCCAGCCATCTTGCACAACTCCTTGTTCAGGTGTACGCAAATGGAACTGTGTTACAGTATAAAACTGTTGTGCATACCACATTGCCATTGGGCAAGGACACACTTTGCATCACATATAAGGTGCATGTTGCTAGAATGGAAGTGTTTTCCTATTCATACTGTATATGCACACACATCATTGGATGGAGCTTTGATGCGTTCATGTATGCAGTCTATAGCACCAATGACCCTTGGTAGGTTGGCCAGTTCATTAAACCCTTGACTAACTTCCACTTGTCTTTCCCCACCATACAAGAAATGAATATAATCCTGCATTCATGTTAATTTTGATGTGTGAGTCACTGTCTTGCACCCCAAAACACAAGGGTAAGTCTCAGTACTTTAGCATAACCAGCTTTATTGAAACAGGAACAGCAGGGTTATTTGTTGCAGTGGGAGCTACCACTCTCCTATACACAGACACAGAAAACGGGTATAGTCGGGGCCAGGTCAGTGGCCAAGTTATACTGTTCCCTGCATTATATTGTCCCTTGCATCATCCATCGGCGACAGGCGCGTATAGTGTGTTCTCGATCAGCTCGTAGTTTTTTGTGTGGCACTCAGTTGCTGCACTTCGCCGTGCCGTCCCATTTATCAGGTCCAAAAAGAATTCAGAAACCTCACTGTACCCACCGAAGCGTAAGACGAGATCAAGCATGGGTAAATCTCTCAGTCCAAAAGTTCATTTTAAAATTATTTAGTGAAAGTTAAAAGCAAATAATCCACACAAGAATAAAGAGAAAAGTAGTTACACACGTAGAATAAAATGCAAAAAAGGAAAAATGTATCTTCTCTAAACTTAGCTTTTCTTGAGAAACTTTAGTTATTTCTGTACTTAAAAGTTGTTTACTTCTACTTCTATACGTAAAGATTCTTAGCTTCTTCTTCTGTACGCTTTAAACGTACGGCTTTGCGCTTAAATAAGCATGAGTTACTTTACACACTCAAATGGCCCGTAGGCCTGTTGGCATGAGCACGTGCCCAGGCACGGTTTAAAACCTTATGCCTTCTACACCTTACACATGGCAAGGCTGGTCACTAACTGAAGAATGATTACTCAAAGCTGCTAGAAATGGCAAAAATATGCTAATTCAATTCTACTTATGAGGGTTATAGGAACCTCCCATAGATTATGCATTGTCATCTAGTAAAATATTTATGAGTCTTATATAACTAGGAAAATGGCTCTTACACTCACAATATGCTGTTAAGTACTCCAGGTAGTATGCTATTCATAGATGACTGAGACATCACAGACCTGTCTGCAATCTCCTGCTGAAATGTCCCTGTAGACAAATAGCCAAGTGTCAACAGGACTTGCAGATGTACAGGTATGACACAGCTTCTTGCTGTTGACCTTTTTAGAATAGGATCCATAACAGTTCCTAAATGCACCAGAATGGGTCTGGGTAGTCTAATATGACTAAAGCTGACCAAGGCCTTCTGATCTGTGCACTCTTCTCAGTGTACCCTGGGCCAAATCATGCAGAAGTGCTAGATCAGCCATTGTTACATTCAGGTGCTAAAAAAAGGGCTGTCAGTCAAGCAAGATTCAATTAGCTGGGCAAACTTTTAAGTTTCTTTATAAATTTAAGAAGTCTAGGTATTTTTTTTTTGTTAAACTGGACATGTGAGTTCAAAATTTGCCTGTTTTGGTGTTGTACGTTAACAAAGGCCCAATTTAAATAAAGCCTGCCATTGCTGTTCAGAAGAACCCCCTTCACTAAACACCTAAATACCTTGCCATTCTTGAGTGGACTATGACTATGACTTCCATATTTTTTCTGGAGGAGAATATTAGATACTGTCCATGAACTGAAGATGAGCCACAGTTTGTTGCATAATACCTGTATGTTAGAGATCAAAAACATTCCAATCAAATAAAGTAAAAGCAAAAATTCAACTGTACATTCAATTTCAGTTCAGTTTGTTTTATAAAACAGCTTTCCA
Source organism: Erpetoichthys calabaricus (assembly GCF_900747795.2). Taxonomy (NCBI): domain Eukaryota; kingdom Metazoa; phylum Chordata; class Cladistia; order Polypteriformes; family Polypteridae; genus Erpetoichthys; species Erpetoichthys calabaricus. Next base: position 165,316,416 of record NC_041397.2, on the reverse strand, counting down.
ATTGAAAGGCCTAACAAATTTTGGTTGCTGCCATTGTTGCTAAAGATTTAATTAAAAGTTCAAATACAGGATCAGAATGGCGCCTCCAATAGCAGCCTCGATTCGGTACTCTCTAGTATTTTGTCTGTTTTTATTTGTCCCGTCATTTGGTGTTCACCTGTAATCAAATTTAACTGTGAATAATTCTTGAATATTTGGAAATTCACTTTCTGTGATTTGACACTGGATATTTCACAATTAAGAACTTTTCTGGATATCTTAGCTGGTGGAGCAGCAGTTGTCAGCAGCAGACAAAGACACAGGGATCGTAAAAGGGAGAGGTGTACTGGTGCACTTGTTAGGCTGAGGCAGCAGGGTTTTCGAATGGCGATCCCAAGTTTACATCTGGCGAACCTCCACTCTCTAGGCAATAAAATGGATGAACTGTTAGTCCTCAACAGAACTCACAAGAACTTGTCACCTTCTTCTGCTCTGTGTTTCATGGAAACGTGGATAAATGAATCCATCTCAGACTCTGCATTATACCTGCCTGGCTTTAAACTTTATAGAGCAGGAACATCAGGGAAAAGAAAAGGAAGTGGAATCTGCTTTTATATAAGTGAAGGTTGGTGTACTGATGTCACGATGTTAAGTAAAATGTGCTGTCCTGAATTGGAAACGCTTTTCGTTAACTGTAGGCCTTTTTATTCACCGCAGAAGTTTTCCTCATTTATACTGGTTAGTGTCTACATTCTACCTCATGCCTGCTTGAGTGTGGCACTACAAAAACATGCAATGTCTCCCGTGCAGCTCTGGGTTTCTCTGATCAATATTTGATTCATTTGTACCCAGCCTATAGGAGTAAGTTAAAATCGGCTAAACCAGTGATTAATACAATGAGAAGGTGGACTAATGAGGCATAGTTGAACCTTCAAGCCTGCTTTTGACTGTCTTGGAAGATACTGTTGCTAACTTAAATGAACCGGCAAACACAGTAACATCTTATTTAAGCTGTTGTGAAGATATGTGTGTCTCCACCAAAACCTGGTTAAAATTTAACAATAGTAAACCATGGATCCAAGCAACTTCATCAAGCTAAGGGAGCCTATAGAAGTGAGGATAGAACACTCTTTAGATAGGCAAGTAACACACAGACAAAAGAAATCGGATTGGCTAAAAAGAGTTGCTCTGAAAAGCTGAAAAATTAGTCTTTAGCCAATGACCCTGCATGAATGTGGTAAGTACTATAAAATATTACAAATTACAGGAAACCATCTCCCCATGGGCGGAGTGGTGGCTCTGAGGCTAGGGATCTGCACTGGCAATCGGAGGGTTGCCGTGTTGAATCCCATAAATCCCAAAAGTGACTCTACTTCGTTGGGCCCTTGAGCAAGGCCCTTAACCTCCAGTTGCTCTATCCTGGGTAGGACATTAATCTGGATCCAGCCCTGCATGTAGGCCCTCCAACCTATAGAGATAAACCTGGGGAATTGGCACTCCAGCTACCATAAAATAAACCCTCACACTGTTCCATTCCATCTGAACACACCCCTGATGAACTCCAGAATCAATTGGGGGTTCTGCCTCTAATCTGCACAGAACTACTACCAGTGTACAGGCCAATGATGATATCCAGCCACTTTGAAGGGATCCTGTGAAGTCTCAGGATGTTCCCCAGGGCAGATCGATCAACTGAATCAAATGCTTTACAAAAATCGACAAAGGCAAAGAAACCATGCCAATATTTCCATTTGTGCTACTTTTCAAGCGTTGCATATTCATGTAATGAATACTACTGTATTCATTACATATGTGGAGCAGGCACAGTGGCGGAGCACTAGCGCTGCTCCCTCGCTGGGCATCATGTTCCTGGTGTTCCCTGCCTGGAGTATGATTGTTTGTATGGTGGGTTTCCATAGTGTGCTCTGGTTTCCTTCCAAGGACATGGAGGTTTGGGGATTTGGTGATGCTAAAATGATGCTAGTGTATGTGTACTTGTATTCACTTTGTGATGAGCAGATGCCCTGTACAAGGATTGTTCCTACCTCTTGCCCAATGCTACCTAAGATGGGTACATCCCTGGATTGATTGATATAATCATTAAACATTCATTCTATTCAGATATTGTGGCAAGGTGTCTTGGGAATTTAATGGTTGTTTTAGTCAATTCATAACATAGCGATGCCGAGCATCATTTTCTCACCATGATGATATCCTCCAGATTTACATAAAGTATGTGCACAAGTATAAACAGTACACCACTTATGTAGTAAACCCAGCTTTGGGCCTTTAAGAGTTGTATTTCTGTGTCAGAATAGGTAAAACATGCTTTTAGTCTTTTAGCCTTAGACTCCTACTGGTTAATAATTAACAGTATGCATCTCAGACAAGCATTAAAAGTCTATTCATACATTGTATTCACTATATAATAAGCATTTTAAGCCAGCATCAACAAAATGTAATTCTTCTTTCTTATGGAAGATTATAAAATGTATGTGTCTGTACCTGCTCATCAGTGCCGTGAGCTGGATGTTGGAGAAGGGAGGCTGATGTTTCACATCTTTTCTTTTAGAAGAAACATGTATTAACTCAGTGCTATGTAATAGCAATACATTTTTTTACTTCAGATGTAGTACAAGTCTTTACCCATCTTCAGTCTTTATTAATAGCTTAATAGAGTCTAAACATGAAAACAAAAAAATATTAATCTAAGGAAACAAAAAAAAAAAACGAATCAACAGAACATGCATAAAAAATTACAATGTCAAGGCTGTGCATCATTTCTGTACCTTTTAATTTTTTGTCATGTTCTTGGCCATCATTTAGAAGAACTTTTGCCTGCTGTGTCCAATGCGAGTATTTCCTTCAGTGATTTCAAAAAGAAGCATTAATTTTATAATGATAAACATTGTGATTATTTGTCTTTGATTTACAGCATTACTAAGCATAATTGACACATTACTGCAGAACTGAACAAAAGTTATTAAAGGAAATATAAACTTCATTTGCTCCTTGGGGCTAGAATTCTCAAGCAACATTATACACCAAACATCCTCAAAGCTGGCAGGTCATTCTTTAGAGGATTGAGCATAATCTAGTTGTTAAAAGGAGTTTACTGTTACAAAAATACTTCTACAAAGTCTCACAAACATGCATTTAAAATATGTGGATTTTGAACGGTAGGCATTTCTGGAACATCAAAACTATTAGGGACATTATGATAAAAGTAAAAGATAATTAAAATAAACATAACTCAACACAAATACCCACCACAAATTGTAGAAGGTGGCCAAAGCCAGAACCCACAACCATATATAATCCTCCCTCCACAAATGCTACAATGAAAGAAGAGTACTAGAGTTGAGACATACCTTGTTAAATTTAAAGGGGGCCTCAAGACAACATACAGCGCATTCTAGGGAGAAAACACAAAATGGTAATTTGGAATCCAGGACACAGTATTAAATACAGACATGGACAAAAATATAGTTATAATATGAAATGGTCATATCATCAACATGAAAATTCCCCAGTCATGGCTATTCATCTGACTTGTTAGACCCTAATGCAAGGAGTAAAAAATTTATCAAAGAAAAACCTTAAATACTGATATAAAGTAAACTGTTGACAATGACATTTAAACAAAAACAACAATGGACGCTTATGACACAGCCTGTGTTGCCTCTGTAGATAATAAAACCTGACAAACAATGGAAAATGCAGGATTAGCTCAGCTTTTGAAATTTTATTTGAAATTTTATTTTTGTTTTGTAGTAAAACACACATGCATACACTACTAGCGTAATTACCTGCATACTTTACAATGTGTGGTTCATGGCTCTGTGAGGCAGCATGATGCTGTAGTCTCCCCACTTTTGGCAGAGAGGGCAGTTGTACTCATTTTGATATTTAATCAATGTTGGTTTTGTCTTCATATATGGAGAAATATGGCTGTGGAAGTCAAGACAAAAATAATATGTAATACTAATTTGGCAGAAAGCAGTATCGTGCTTTTCTACATGTATCTAAATTAACTCCCCAACTACAGAAAAATTGAGTAAGATATCTGACAAATGTTAATGGCGATAAAAAATCTTTCATATTGTACACTACCATTTTATATACTCTACATAACATTACTTAAAAAAGTTAAAGTAATATAGCTGAAATGTTAATACATAAATAAATAAATAATACGAGAAGGGAAAAATAATTAAAACTACATGTTTAAACATAGGATTTCTAGCCAATGTCAGCATTGATGATAAACTCAACACTTGGATTCATAGAGTATGCTTTATATAGTCCTACATCTAATTCATTTTGTTTAATGGCTCTAACATTTCAATTCAATTCAGTTCTGAGCTTTTTATTCTGTGAGTCCATAATTGATTCTGTTGTGCTGTTGTTCTGTGTCAGAAAAAAGTTTCAGCTCCTTTTTCGATTTGGAAAAATGTACAGCTGCTCTTCTTTTTCAGCGGCCTGTGGAAGGCCCAGTTTTCAACCTACAGTCAAACTCTTCTCGGAGTAGGTGATGAAACAAGGGAGGGAAATAAAAGTCTTTTAGGAGCTATTTCAAAAAAAATATACAGAAGGCAAATCTTTGCATGTTGCCATTGAAAAAGAGATCAGGAGCTCTTTGATGATACCTGATGATGAGGTGGACAGTGATTTAAATCCACTCGAGCGGTGGAAAACACAGGAAGTACTTGTAGAAAAGTACATGTGCATCCCTGCTTCAAGTGGCTCTTCTGAGATGGCTTTCAGCACCGGAAGAAATGTTGTAGCATGCAACTGCTGCTCTGAAACAAGATGCTGTGGACAGACTGGTGTTCCTGTCAAACAACTTGAAGTTTCCTCAGTAGAATTTTACAATTTTTATTTTTCTGATGTTTGTTCAATATTGGACAGAACTTGAAATTTGTAATTTGTTTAAAAATGGCGTAGTTTTATGTTTTTGTATCTATTTGTGATATATGAAACAACTAACCCTAACCTTAATGTTATTTTTTTCTCTGCAGTATTTGACAGAACTTTGGATTTTTACAATATAGTACAGTATGTTAATTTTTTTGTTCTTGCTTGTATGCTGCACAATTCACCTTACAGCAGATCATTTTATCCAGATTGCAATGTTCATGCCCTGTGTTTCAATTATAATTAGTGTTTTATTTCCTTTGGATTTATATCATGTTTAAAATGCTCTCATTTAAATAGGCTTGTTTGTCTTAGTGGATTTTTTTTGCGTAAATCCTGTAGGTCTCTTTGAAGTGATTTTAATGTTTTTGTGTTATTTTATTTCAGTTTTAAGTAAATAAGACCTGTTTTCCTTAACTTTTTTTCCATTAATGTCATTAGTAAGCTATAACTAATATCTTATTATCAAGACCAAGCTAGATCAATAAGAGTGAACACATTTTTCAAGGATGCAAAATATCATCTAGTAATTGTCCCAGAAAATATTGAGATAAAACTTTTTTGCCAATATCATCCACCCGTATTGTCATTCAGCCCAACAATCTTGCCTGTTTATTAATGCACAGGTTTTTTTTGGTTTTTTTTTATAGTTCATCCAGTGTTTTGCAGTGTTAAGATGGTGCATTCTGAAGCCTTACCAGAAATTTTGTTCTAGATTCCAATAGCCCTTTGGGTATTAAAAGTGCATTCTGGTCTAAATATTGAATGTACTTCCTTAATCCTCACTGTTGTTGAGTTCATGTTTGGTGACAATCCACCTGGGTCACCTTTATCACAATCTTTGAGAAGGTCTTTGGGATTAGTTCCATTGTGTCCTGTATTCCAGGAATGCACATGGTTGCTATTTACAGTGCAATGTGATGAGTAAACATGCCTCTAATACTTGTTGCCTCACTAGTGTAGACTTGGAATATACCTTGATTTGTAGTTTATGATATAAACAAATTTTCTTTGCCTTTTTAAATGCTTACATGGTTTTCTTAGGAAATGAGAAAGTTGTGTTTCCCTAAACCCTGAATTTGTATTATGATATAATACATAATAGTTTCATGCACTAATGCAAATCTGGCCGCACTTATAATAAATGTGCTCCAATGCAGATTGAATATTCAGCTTTTAACTGCAGAAGTCATTTAAACAATGCAATATTAAATGAAAATATACAATTTTGCTTCTCTCAAGCACAGTAAATGGATATATAATTACAAATTTGACTTAGAAATGAGAAAATCTACCAGATATTTTAGTTTCCCTTGTTGCAAACATGGCTGAAATTAAAACTTTACATATAACTAAAGTATTACTAATTTACTAATCTAAGTCTAGCACTACAAATCTTTTCAATGTTTAATATCAGTTTTACAAAAGTAAAATTACTAATTTGGGTGTCTGCAAGTTTTAATCTGATATGCATTTAAAGTATGGGTATAGTCAATGAACTACGAACTTGTAAAATTGCTGCATTCCTGTCATGAGAAGTAACAAATTGATGGAAACACAGTAAGGTGCTAGTGGTACGCCATAAAAAAAGGTACCAATAGAAATTTGCCAACTGTTAGCAATTTTGTTTATTTATTTTACTTTTGTAAAGCACAGCAGGAAGCCACCTTTGTTACTTGCAATAAAAGAGAGGTGCATGATCGGGAGTGGGTGCCCTTAATTAAGCATTAAGCAAAATAAGCACGTGCATAGGGTGCCAAAGAAAATGGAGAGTTTTTAAAATAAATAGTCTATATATTACACATTTTCAAAGATTGACTTTTTAATGGTATCTTCAGTATATGTATTTCTTGTTCAGTTCTTTTTTTATTTTGTACAATAAAGTTATCTCTTATATACTGTATATTTCTCTTCTGGTTTGTCCTGCTTCCACTTCAAAACTGGTCCCGCTCCCACACGCAGCCGACACGGCATTTCTCGATTCCTATTCGTCCTCTTCCAAACCCTTCCCTACGCTGCCTGCGGCTCCTCTTCAAAACTGGTCCCGCCACCACACGCAGCCGACATGGCATTTCTCAATGCCTATTCGTCCTCTTCTAAACCCTTCCCCACGCTGCCTGCGGGTCCTCTTCAAAACCGATCCCGCCCACACGCAGCCGATACGGCATTTCTCGATTCCTATTTGTCCTCTTCCAAACCCTTCCCTACGCTGCCTGCGGCTTCTCTTCCAAACCGGTGCCACCCACACGCAGCCGACACGGCATTTCTCGATTCCTATTCATCCTCTTCCAAACCCTTCCCCATGTTGCCTGCGGCCTCCCATACGCCTTGCTATTTTCGTTATACTGCGTTGATTGTTTCCTAAGCCTTTGTTATAAAATGAACGACAGTATCTTCTCTGTCGACGGGTTTTTGTACAACGTCATCTCTATTCTGGGATCCGGCAACTGTCTGTTCCTATCAGTGGGTTATTTCTTGACACAAACGGTTGACAAAGGCAATGCACTCTCACTACGACATAGGGCAGTAGATTTCGTTGCATCACATTGGGACAGATTTGGAGACATTCTTCCTGTTGTTCTTTCCAATGCAAGTCGAGTTATCACAACAAGTCAGGAGTACTATCAATACGTGGCAACATCTGGAGGTTATGGTGATGAAGCTGAAATTCAAGCTCTTTCAGAGATTCTCCATGCTACCATTGTCATTTACTTCAAACACGACTCCAACATCCCACCTTGCATGTACAATTCTGGAAATACTCTCTTCATTTACCTTCTGTACTCAGGAAGACTGGACAATGGCCACTATGAAGCCCTCCTACCGATTCCGATCATGTCTCCACAGCAGCATATAATGTCTGATAACACCAACACATCGGTCCTCAGTCCTTCTTCTCTTCCACAAAACACTACAGTTTCGTCTACTGCTACAACCTTCCTCTGCGACATTTGTAGTAAACCTTTCAAAACAAAACCGAGCCTTGCCAAACACAAGAACATTCACTGCAACGACAAATTGTTTCAGTCTCACACTTGCACAAAACATTTCACAACACAGAACTATCTTCACAAACACACAAAAATTCACTCTGCTGAAAAATGACCTGACTCCCATTCCAGTAACACATTCTTCCAGTGCGATTTATGCAACAAAACTTTTCAAACGTGAACCTCACTTGCTAAAAACAAGAAAAGGCATTCTTCCCAACAACTATATGAGTGCCAGAAATGCAATAACAAGTTCACTACACAGGATTGTCTGACTAAACACAACAAAACTCATTCACAACTCTTGCAATGTGACATCTGCAAAGCAACGTTTCCAAACCAACGCAGTCTCGGCAGACATACACACAATCCTCTTCTACCACTGGTACTTCTTCACCTAATTCCTGTCTTCCTGTCTAAGAGTACAGCTTTGGAACTCCAGACAAGCAGTGCAAACACTGTCATGCACTTTACTGGCCTGCAGAGTGTAATACATCCAACAAGTACTCGAGGTGCTGCCACAATGGTAAAGTAGCTTTACCACCTTTGCGGGAACCAACCTGTGTCTTTACAACAGCTTCTTACACAGCAAACATCACTGAAGCACTTTCAGCCTGGGAAAGGTGTTATATAAAGTATACTATCATTAGTTTTACTTCAGTTGATTAAAATGATCCTTGTGAAAAACATCACAGTAGATCTACTTACCCATTGTTAACATATAAAACGGCCAGCGAATCACCTAAAGTTGATTCAGTCTGTAAAGTATATGCACACAGATTATACTGTGATACTTTGACTGTTCTTATCTACGTCATGATATAAATGTGTGAATGATTTTGGCAGTTGACATTGCAGAGTAGAAAGGGGAAAATTCAGTGTTTATTTAATTAGGGATGCAGTTTGACAATAGGAGGAATGTTTGGATGTGTATTTGCAGTGTGGTTTTTGTGGCTATAATTTTCCTTTTGCTTTTCTTTTCTTGTGATTTATTAGAATTTATTGGAATACCTTAACCTTTACAGTATGCTTCCTATGTGCCTGAGTTGTCGTAAGTTTAGGGTGTGCAAAACAAAACTGAAGAGCAAACCATTCAAAATCATTTTAAATACTGCTTTATTATTTTCAATAAAGTATCATTTTTTTACGAAACACAAACTTTAGCAGCTGTTTACTTGAAAATATCTTTACAGTTTAAACCTACCAATCATTTCTAAGATTTAGCTGTATTTGTGCTTTCTATTTGTGGTAGTCTGTCATGGATAACTACACTGTAATACACCCTGAACAAACTAATACTTTTTTTTAAATTCAATGCATCAAAAATGGACATCTGATACCTATACCCCTGCCAATTAGGTAAAATGTTTCTGTTGTGTACTACCTGACAACACCAGTATGGGCTTTAGAAATTATGTCGTGTGCCCTTATTTTCACAGTATGAGTGTTCATCACTCAAGTTAATGGATCTTCATGATGTGCCTAGCCCCCTTGTTTTGAGGGAAAATTACAAATATAAGCAGATTTCTTCAAATTCTGATTCACAGTATACAGTATTAATGTTTTGCTCATGTTACTGGAACTGAATTTCGAAGTTCTTTTTGTTTTGTAAATGTGCATACTGTTGAATACTTTTTCTTCACAATGCAGTTTCAAATAGTACAATACAAATAGTAAATTAATGCTTCCTTTCAACAGACACCTTTGAGAATTCCACAGAATAGCAATTTCTGAAAGCTTTCTTCTTATTTTTTCCAATGACAGTTACAGTGAAGACTTGAATTTAAAAATTACATTTGAATTCATAACTAGCACTGTGGTTTACTTATTGCTAAATTATATATTAGTTATGTACTACTGTTTAATACTAATGGGAATTGAAACATTAAAGTTATTTTTTGTTTTTTTTGAAGTTAGACATTTCAGGAAAACAAGTTATCTCTTTGAAGCTTTACTCATTTTTATTTGGTCATTGCATTAAAAGTATATTTGAAAGTGAAATGTACAGTAGGCTGCTCCCAGAATAGTGTTAAATATCTATTCTAGATAATGAAAACTTACAGAGATGTGGTATATAGGCTGCAGGTTGTTATGGTGATATGCAGCAAATGATGCACCTAGTTGTCAGGGTGACAAGAATATTCTAAAATAATGATGCATTAAAAATTCTTATTGCTAAAATGGTTGAGTCTAGCTTCTTCTCTCCTATTTTTGTCAGTAAAAGTAAAGTGTTTTCTCTCTCTCTCTCTCTTCTTTGTTACCTCAAGAGGTGCTTCATTTAAATCAATGATGGTTATTGCATACAGTTGTTCAGGGGAATATTCCAGTGTTTTCCTTAAAGACTGTGAATGGTGGCTACAATAAATGAGCAGATTACAAACCTTCTCCAATTAGACATAATTCACATTTGCAGATTTTTTTTTATATATATAAACCAACTGGTTGTTTGCGTCCAAGGAAATACCTAATGCATATTCATATGCAGAGATCCAATCAGTCAAAAAATCTAAATATTTAAAATTGAATTAGCTTGACCTTTCTTGTTTTGCGTTTTAGCTTTGGACACAAATTGACAACTCATATAAAGGGCATGACAGTACCTGACTTGATTTTTCACTTTAGTGTTACATAGTAAGCATTCTGTTTGGTTTAAAAGTAAAATTGTGAAGCATATTTTTTTGAAACATGAGCAACTATTACTTATAAAATGTTTATTACATAGGTAAACAAGTTGATGAATTGTATGCAAGAAGCATTGCACTCATAAATGTACATACTGCATTTGTATTTACCTTTTGCCTATAGTCAGATTTACTGAGTTCACATTAAAACAGTGAAAACTGAGTGATCAACAGTGTACCAAGGTGGAAGGGGCATTTGCCTTTTCTCAAATATACTGTCACAAGTCTTGATGCAAAAAATGGTGAGTGGAATTTATTGATTATTCTCAAAATATATATTTTTACTTTCTCATCCTCTAGGATTTCAGCTTTGTCAGCTGTCAGGGCTAGTCCCCCTTTCATCAGCTATACTGTAGGAAGTGTTGAAAAGTCTCTCACTCTTCACACTATTCCTGTCAAACTAGCTTAGGCTCAGATATTTTATATTAAAAGTAAGTATATATTGAAATATATTTGAATGTGGATTATAAATTCAAGGTGCTACACATACATTTGTACTATTGATATTTTTACTTTTTTCTCTGGGTACATTTGAAAATTATGAAGTCCTTATGGTCTGCACTGCTAGATTGAAACATAAAAAGACACAAATGAATGTGACAATTGAAAATGTAACCTTTCCCAAGAAACAAGATTCCATTTGTCCACAAAGTGATGTGATCAAAGTGAAAGTAGAAAACCAATTGCACTTCCTGTATTGCACATCATGAACTCATACAAAATCTCAAATATGCAGTCATTAATATTTTTCCCCAGCTTTGTTTGTTTTTGTCTCTAGAGGTCAGAAGATGTAGTGTTTCTTCCCACTTCTTTTATATAAATTGAGCAAGTATGTTTAGCAAATTAAATGACTGAGTTTGTTAGAGAATCAGATTGGATTTTTACCTTTTCTTTTTTTCCCTCAATATCCGATCCAGCATTTCTTGCCATTCATTATTAGGCTGATGGTGGATATTTGACATCTCTAGTTCTCCATTTTTAAATGGACTGCTTTGTTGGCATAGATTTTTCTTCACTAGTTTGTCTTCATCCATCACACTTCTGTAGCCATAGGCTTGAAGTGTGCCATTGTGATGTGTGAGGTTTATTCCATAGACATTATTTTATTTAATAAAAGATTTTATTCCATGTTTGGCTAATGCATATTTTTATTTTGGAAACAATGACTTTGATTAAAGTATTAGACTCTGGCAACTGAACTGAAAATTAGAGCTCACATACTGATGAGTGCAAGACATCACTCTTGCCTGTACCTAGGAAACATGCCACCTGCTTTCTCTCAAAGTGGCTAGAGCTATTAGCCCTCCTTTAAAAAATTTTATTATTGTGAGTGTCCAGCAGATATTAAAAGAAGCAAAGTGTATCATTTCTTTAGTGTTATTTTTTTATTCATCTTAAAATCACTGCCATACCTCTAGGAAGCGTGCACCCTGAGCTGAATACGACTTCCCAGTTAAAATGGAGTGAATGATGACAAAACAACAGTTATTCTTTTACTACCTAAACGATTTGTTGCATGCTATGCCACTATATCAAACTTTAAAATTAGATGTTGTCACTGTGTGGCCCCAGGTATCATTGCCTCTCAGCACTAAGTTATTCTTTTTTTGAGTTCCATTATTTACATGTATTCTTCTCAAAAGACCGTGTCAAAGCATATGCATAGATTACAGATATTAGAAATATTACAGCAAAACCATACATCACCAGGAAGAATAAATATTCAAAGCAACTACTAATATATTTACACTTAATTATCAAGGGTTAATGATCGTAATGCTATAAAGTAAACCAGTGTAAAGTAAAAGTTAAAATAAGGCGAGTTGGACACAAAAGTGAAAGAGAGAAGTTAATTAACATCCATGGGTCAAATGGCCAAAGTCAAACGCCTCAACCAGTGTAGTAATTTGCTCCTTTATGTTCTTCTACCTCAAAGCTTCATTTTAAAACATTTTTTGTAATAACTGTACTTTTTTTTTTAAGTATAAATTTTAATTTTTCATCAAGACATTTTTCTGCATAGACTAGGTTATGAAGAATATGAAAAAAATTGGTATGTTTCCTTTACTTATTACAACAGCTATTTTCTGTATTTGCCAAGGTTAGCAGGGTGCCTCCAAGTCTTTTTCCTCCACACTCCATGGTCCCTAGTATTCTTTGGTGTGAGACCTATTCTTTTAATGTCATCTGACACTACCTCCAACTACCTCTTCTTTCTCCTCATCCCTTCCACCTCAGTCTTTAAGCATCTCTTCTCCGAGTCATCCTCCAGTTTTTGTTTCACATACCCAAACCACATTAGTCTGTTTCTCTTCGGCACAGTCTTTTGCCTCCACGTTTTTCTGTTAACGTGGATTTCATCTAGCTGTCGGTCTGTGATATTTACCTACTTTCTCCAAAAGAGCTGTTTCTGGTATTTAAATTTATACTTACTTCCTTGTCAATCTGCAATCCTCCTTTCTAGAAACCCAAATCACACTTGCCACCTGCACACTACAGTGTATGCCACTACATCTTTTATGCATTCATCTTCAGCCAAATGTGAATTTGTTGGAGTTTCTTAAAAATCTTTATTACACTTGTCACACAGCCATGTACACACCTCTTCCACACCTCCTGCACCTTCACTTCCAACCATCATCCTGGTCTTTCCTTCATTTAGCTTGCTTCCTTCTGCTTTTGCTTCCATTGTACCTTTCCATTGTAGTATCTTCTTCTTCAATTACAGTTTATTTAGCAGTCCTTCACAACAATTCTTTGGTCAATAGGCCCATCAGGTGAATCCAAATGGTTACCTGGTGCATCTCCACCTCAACTAAAAACTTTCAAATTTGAGGAAGTCCTTTATATCCTTTAAGCTTTGCTTAGACTTCTAACGCTTTGTCTCCTTTACTTGGCCTTACCACTCAACCCTTCAGGAACTCCGTCCCATACTTTTGACACCAGCAGCTTCATTGATTGACTCCTCCGTCAGTAATTTCAGCCTATAATAATAAATAGACTAAACATTAACTAAGAAAACTCTGAAATCCATAGTTCTGCTTTCTGTGTTCCTTAGAAGCAATAATATGTCTTTTGAATGTTTTGAGCACAGCCCTATGATTCACATAAAGGCATTCTTCCTGTCTTAACATTTACATTTTTCTTCAGGAACATAACTTACAGTTTAGAGATTATTTAACTTTTTCACTTTAAATTAATTTTGAACTCCTAATATTCTTTTTACTTTTCTATATTTAGGCACTATACATGACTGTCATGCAGTGCAATTCCATGAATGTTAACATATCTTCTGTTTAAATCTATTGCTTTTCTTAATTGTGTATACATAATTCATGAAGTTGCTTAAAATGGTAATCAAACTATTGGTACAGAACAACTCATTAAGGTAAAATATTGATTCTCATTTCTGAATCACTGCATGAGTGTAATCGGATGCATGTATCTGTAAACCAAGTGATTAGCATGTCAGTGTACAAACATGCATGTAAAATTGGGGAAGGGGATAACAGTCTGAAGGGCTCCATAGTCAAAGGAACTTATACTTAATGCCATTACAAAGCAACATTCCTTTTTTCCTTTGCTTTGTCTTTATAATGAATTTGTAGAAATTACATTTTATACACTAGAACTTAAATTTCTAAACATTATATTTCTACTTTGGTGTCTTTGAGTTCAGTGTTTTTTTGTTTTTTGTTTTTTATTTCTTTTTTAAATTTGGTGTAAAGGGTAAGTGCAAAGGCAAGTGCTGCCATATATAAGACTGTTGTGGTGTATGTACATGTTATTTTTATTTTAATATTAAAAGAAAACATTTACTCTACATTTTTATATTGTGGTGTTTGTGTTGGCTGTGTAAATAATATATTCTCAATCAAAGTACTCTATGTAATTGTTGTATAATGGAGTCACAAACATTGACAAATGGGTTAATGCCTTCAAAAATACCATAACTCGCCCCAGACCAGCTTACCCTAAAAAACTACCTACAGGTTGCAGTGTGGCTATGCCCAAAGTGAGAGAAAACAGGTTTAACAGTTAGCAAAAGTCCGGGAGGGAATGACCATAGATCCCAAGCTTTTACATAAAAGGGTAATAAAATCTTTATAGATAAATTAACAAAAATAGAAAATAAAGCAAAAATCCATCACTGAGCCAAAAAAGGCAATCCATGGCGTGCTCCAAATTAACATCATTCTGGACTCAAATCTTTAAATGCCTATCAAAGAGCCTTGGTGTCACAATCACTCCTAATCCATTGACAGTGTACTTCCAAATGGGCATAAAGTGGAGAAGAACAAACAAACTGTAATTGCCTTTACTGGACTATTAGCATGTAAACTTATCTTGCTCAATTGGAAGAATCCTAACCCACCTCTTTTAAGTCAGTGGGTAGCTGTTGTTATATACCATTTGAAATTGGAAAAGATTCTCACTTAGAGGATCTGCTGAAAACTTTTTTAAAACCTGGCAGGATCTAATCAATAACATTTTAGAATAAGCAGTTATTTTAGGGAAAAGGATTCTCTTCCCCTTTTTCCTACTCCTAAAGTTTTAGTCTGGCTGTTGGCCGTCCTCTTTTTCTAATGAGTGGGGGTTGGATTTAATTTAGTTTTGTCAAATTTAACTTGTATGGAATGTTACTTGTTTTTAATAAAGTCAGTAAAAAAAATTAGGTTTGCTTTGTCAGAGGTGGATCAAATAAAGGAAATGTTAATAAAACCAGGCTGAGAATTTTTGTAATGAGTTGCATTGTATTAGTACAAGACACGAAAATAGTAGGAAGTGGTTTCAATGCAGAAGCATTGAAGTGGGTCTGAAATAAGGGAAAGTGACAGTGACAACTCTAAATTTATCTTGTAAGTCAGTGTGCAAAACTGTGTTAGTGAGGGGAGTTTTTTTCTCCTCCCCCCTTCCCTGCCTTTTGTTGTCACATGCAATATTGTCTTGAAGAGAAACACATTATGACTGCTGTTCCTTTAAAAAGTTAGGTTTAGATGTGTGTGAATCGAGTACTGAAGCAGTAAAAGGTTTTATTAAAGCATTGAACTTTCAGTCTACTAGGAAAGGAAAACTCCCCTCAGATTTCAATGAATCTGAGTAGAAGTTAATTTAAATTCATTCCCACTAGTGCAATTCTGTGTGAAGTTGAGTAGCAGTCATCAGATGAGGGAGCATATATGAAATATTCCCTCTTTAGAAATGAGGAAATGATTCTGGAATATTGGCTCTTATCCTACAGTCTAATTCATGCTCTGTTTTTGGAATTCAAAAAATTACATTTACTATTAAAAGAATAAAGTGGTATGTTCATACTTTTGCAAGCAATTAGATTTTTTTACAACTAAAATGTACAAAGCAAACAAATTGAGCTGTTGCCATAAATTAAGTTATAAGTAGCCAAGGTATTTTTTTTATCAATTTTGTTTTTCCATTGTCTTCATTTAAACATGTTGTTCTTTCCAACAGTCAGTTGTTCCATATTTGTGCATGTGGTTTAATCCTGAAAGCAGTAATGAAAAATGCAGTGTAACCACAACATAGGCCTACGGTAGTAGGTCTCTGGCTAAAGGATCTGGGCGGGTAACTTGAAAGATGCTGGTTTGAATCATGACAGTGGCAGAAGGAATGCTACTCATTTGGGCCAAGACACTTAACCTGCAATTGCTCCAGGGATGCTGTACAAATTCCTGACCCTGCGCTCTGACCCCAAAACTCTCCGGAAAGTAAGTTGGGTATGCAAAAATGACAAATTCCCAATGCAAAAAATTATATATGGCGAATAAAGGATTAAAAATCAGTATAATAGCAAAAAATAATACTAAATGCGCAGAGAGTTGGAATATCGTAAATTTAATGTGTTCTGTGTAGTGATCTATTGTTGTTTGCTGCTGCTGTCAAGTCAGGAGGAAGCCCCAAAAAAAATAAGATGTATCGTGTCATTACGATTGGGAATATGCGACGCTTGAATATAAAAGCCTGCGGTGGGTTGGCACCCTGCCCAGGATTGGTTCCTGCCTTGTGCCCTGTGTTGGCTGGGATTGGCTCCAGCGGACCCCCGTGACCCTATGTTTGGATTCAGCGGGTTGGAAAATGGATGGATGGATGAATATAAAAGCACCACGAATGCATCTGTAAGTTGGCATTTTGCTTCACCACATTGAACCATTCATGAAACATCGAAGCACGCACATCGATCCTCTAGGATCCTCAAAGCGGCTTTCTGTCACATGTAGATAGTAAGCAGAGAGTCTGACGTCACATTCCAACTTTTATTACATTGCACCCCCGACTTTTTGCTGCTACTGCAACTCGCGCACATGTCTTGTTAATTTCTGAGGACCTGCTCAGAGGACACGTCAAATGAATGCTGGGAACACGCGGCAGCCATCATGCGTGCGCGTATGAATTCTGAGTGTGAAGTATAAACGAGCCCTAACTCCCATCTTATATTTATAACATGACATTCCTGCTGCCTATGTACAGCGCTTTGCACTTTTCTACATTAAACTGCACTTTCCAAGTGTTCGCCCAGTTTCTGAAGCTTGCCAAGGTCTTTTTGAATTTTCTGCTGCCTCCTCTGTGTCTTCTTGCCACATTATGAACTGTATATGCAAAATACTATGGTAGAGGCATAGACTTTATTTCTTCATTTAAGAATTCAGTCTAAACTATCAACCATCTCAGATAATTGTGGAACAGATATGGCCCACCTACCGCTATCCATTTTTATATTTAACAGAGGCTTACACTAGTTTTGGGTTTGGTCTTTTTTCTTTCGCCCTTCCCATTTAGAGGTCACCACAGCGGATCATCCATTTCTATCTATCCCTGTCTTTCACATTGTTTTCTGCCACACCGACTGTCTTCATGTCCTCCCTCTCCACATCCATAAACCTCCTCCTTGGACTTATCACCAATTTATTAGGATCCTAAAAGATCAACAAATTTTATGACCTCAGAAGCGACATTCGTGTCTCTGATGACTCTTCCTATGAAGTCAATAGACGGACTGGGAGAGCATGAGAGGGTAATGAGGTTGTTGCAATATATTTGCAAAAGGATGAAGATCTAAATCTTTATACAGTCCTGGTGCTTCCTGTTTTGCTATATGGTTACGAGAAATGGATGCTCTCCAATGACCTGAGACGAAGACTGGACTCCTTCTGTACTGTGTCTCTTCAGAGAATCCTTGGGTAGTGCTTTATTTATTTTGTGTCGAATGAACAATTGCTCATGGAGTCCTGAATGAGGCACATTACCTGCGTTGTCCATCCATCCATCCATTTTCCAACTCACTGAATCTGAACACAGGGTCACGGGGGTCTGCTGGAGCTAATCCCAGCCAACACAGGGCACAAGGCAGGAATCAATCCCGGGCAGGGTGCCAACCCACCGCAGTACCTGCGTTGTGAGGGAGGATTAGTTATGGCACTACAGACATGTGGCATGATTTTCTGAGGTGATCAGGCTCACAGGATCCTCATTGCTGAGGACCAGAGCGTCGGGACCAGGCCAAAGGGATGCCCATGTAACACCTTGCTTCAGCAGATAGATCGTCATTTTTGGAGGGTTGGACTGAACTGCACGTCTGCCCTGGGGGTTGCCAACCAGGATCCTAAGCTGTTTCGTCATGTGGTTAGTGTGGCAACACACTATACCAGTGCATGCTAACTGAACTGACCTGACCTAATATTATGGGTGGGCATGTTTTTTTTTCATAAAACTTAGAAAAAAAAACAAAAAAGCTGGTATATGAAAAGTTTGACAAATTTTACTAGTTAAGAGAAGTATCAAAAGGTACAATAAAGAAATGATAAATAACCAAGACCCAACCCACAAAAACCTCAGCCATCAAAATACTGTGTGGTGTTTTGAGAACTGCAGAACAGGTAGTCTAACTGACTTGCACAAGGTCATACAGTGAGTCTAAAGCAAGGATCATACTGGCCTGTTAGAGTGTAAATCATAAACCACTACTCATTATAACAGTGAACCTATATTAAAGGTATAATTTTCATTTGCAGATGAGTATTTAGTAAGGGTGCTTACCTTGTTTATTAAAGTTTTTGTTTGAAATTGGTAGTGAATGCTCTAATCATAAGAATTTATAGTTGATGTTCCCTTTGTGCCTCAGGCTTTATTTGCTCATAACATACAAGAATAAAAATGGAAAACTACTTAATGTTATTTAAAAACATTTAGAGGAGCTAAGGAGTCATACTTTTTATAGTAAATTGTTATGAATCTGAGACAAACTTTTCAACAGTCCTGGAGAAAAGTTGGGGTGTCAAAAGGGTCACCCCATTTCCTTTATAGAATAAAAATAGGTGTAAACAAAAGAAACCAGTGCTCAATTGTGCAATAGCTGAAATTGAGGCAATAGCCTGGAAAACACAACTTCGAAACTGCTCTCCTTTAAAGGTAAGGTCAGGCTTTAGGGAGCTCAGAACTCTGGTCCAAAAAGGGACACCACCTTGCCAGGATTTGTGCTTTCATATTTTTTTTTTCTTTTCAGTCCAGGATGGACGGGGCTTATCTGACTTACACTGCCAAGAAGTTGCAATTATGGGAAACTAAAGGAGACAAGACTATTACCAATAGCATCACCCTCTATGTAGTTGGGGTATTGCAGCTGATGTGCATGTGTGACAGTTGCCTTAACAAAACACATGCAGTATATTGGAAGTTAGTGTCTACAAAGTTTTAAAATGTTCCCATTTGCTTTTTAAGCCTTACAAGTTGATGTAAAACCAATACTTGTTAGTTCTGAACCTCCTTTAAATTCAATTTCAGATTTTTCTTGTGCAGAGTTCCTTTAGGAGAATAGGCTTAAGGTTCTTGTATAGATTACAGATGTAAGAAAATAAAAGGAAAAACATGCACATACTTGCACATAAACATGTATATGGTACCGGCAATGTATGAAATGCAGGCATTGTATAGAATGCCTAGGCAATATATAGAATGGCGAAAATTGGACGTCAAAGTATGAAACGATTAACATTTCACACATTTCCTAGGCATTCCATGCAATGCCAAAAGACAAACCGGCAAAGTATAAAATACTCTCGCTAATGACGTTTCTAATGTCACATGACTTTCAACGCTTGCCTCAGAAAGAAAATTCCCCATTTGCATTTCAGTGCAATTTAAAGTAAAACTTTTTCCTTCCTTGTTGCAGCAAGTAGGTTCATATTTTATTTTCTCTTGTTTTCCTCAATAAGAAAGTCCTATACATTATTTTGTATTTCTTTCTTTTTCATATATGTCTTTTCAATAAAAGCCTTTTCATGACTCTCTTTTAATACTTTGCCTAAATAGCATTTCTCATTCTATATACTGTAATGCCTAGGTATTACATACAATGTCTAGGGAATGTATATATAATATTAAAATAATTTGGATATTTCATACTTTGCCCAAAAACGCCAGGCATTCTATATATTGCCTAGGCATTCTATACAATGCCTGTATTTTATACATTGCCAGTAACATATATACAATATATGATGTGTGTATAATCAGCATACAGTAGTATATGTACAGTATGTACATGATAATTGGCAACAATACTATTGTTTAACCAATGAAAATGTGTTTACACTAATGTTTAGCAATGGAAATTGGTATGTACTATTGATTAACCAATTGTCATGTTGATCTAGTAATAGACTGAAGCAGTTATATACTTCTGAGCAAATCAAGAAGCAAACTTGCTTCTTTTATGTTTTTGGCACCTTGTCACTATGACTACACCTTGCAGCAACAGTGGCTTCTATCTGGCCTGGGTTCCCCTAGGCCTGAGACTAATAACAATTGGGAGCTCGTCCAGGACCACTTGAGTCACTGCACTGGATGCCCACAGGGAGGGGGGCATCCATTTCCACCACTCTAGATTTGTTAGATCTTTTGAAGCCTAATAAAACTACTAATGTAGTTTTACCATTAGTGACAGGGGGAAGAAAAGAAAGTAACTCTTTAACAAGCGTATTCCAGCAATCAGAAGGGACAAATACCTGATGATTGGAAATTTGCAATTTGGAGTCCATGCCAGAAGATGTCAGAGAAGATGTACCTCACAACTTGCAGCCTTTTCTCTACCAGGTATAAGAATACCAAAAGTATAAGAATTTGGAAAATGCAATTTCATGTAGACTAGGGCAGTGTTCTACATACAGGCAAAACAAAGCCCAACAAAGCTCACCGGCCCTATCATCTCAATTCTTCTAAAATAACATGAAGTCTGTCACACTACTTGGTATCTTATTCCATGTTTCTAAGGTTCTCTGTGTAAAGAAACATTTTGTAATTGTGCAAAATTTACCCTTAACAGGTTTCCAAAAGTATCCCTGTGTTCTTGATGAACTCATAATAGTCTTGATCCACTGTACTAATTCCCTTCATAATTTTAAACACTTCAATCATGTTATCTCTTAATCTTATTTTGCTTAAACTGAAAATGCTCATCTTATTTAATCTTTCCTCATAATTCATCCTCTGTTCCCCTGGAATGAGCGTAGTCTCTCTTCTCTGGACTAGTTCAACTGCTGCTATGTCCTTTTTGTAACCTGGAAACCAAAACTGTACACAGTAATCCAAATGAGGCCTCACCAGTGCACTATAAAGCTTGAGCATAACATCCTTGGGCTTGTACTCTACACACCATGCTGTATGACCTAACATTCTGTTAGCCTTCATAATGGTTTCTGGACACTCTCTGGCAGTTAAAAGTGCAGAGTCCACTACAACTCTTAAGTTCTTCTCATAAGGTGTACTTTCGATTTTCAGACCTCTTGTTGTGCATTCAAACCTAACATTTTTACTTTCTATGTGTAGTACTTTACATTTACTTACATTAAATTTTATCAGCCACAAATCTACCTAAGCCTGTATGCTGTCCAAGTCTCTCTGTAATGATTCACTGGATTCTAGATTAATTGCCAATCAACCTATCTTGGTATCATCTGCAAACTTAACCAGTTTGTTTTTATATTCCTATCCAAATCATTGGTATATTTTAAACATAGCAGCAGCCACTGACCCCTATAAAACACCTCTGATAACGTCAGCCAATTCTGATACAGTTCCTTGCACCATAACCCTCTGTATCCTGTGACTGAGCCAATTTTATACCCATCTACAAACAGTGAAAACTGCCACTTGTTTTAGCTTGATTCCCAACCTCTCGTGTGGCACCTTCTCAAATACATTATGAAAGTCAAGATAAATAATATCATATGCTCCCCTTTGAGGGTATCATATTGTTGCTTCCTCATAGAATTCCAGCATGTTGGTGAAATATGACCTCTTTTGAATTCAATTTGACTTGACATGAGTTGTGCAGCCTTACCCTTAATAATTCCTTCTATTAATTTGCCTGTGTTGCATGTCAAGCTTACTGGCCTATAGTTGCTTGCATCTGCCCAGTCATCATTTTTATACAATGAGTAATTTTTGCTATTTTTCTGTCCTTCAGAATTTCCCCAGTGCTTAGTGACTACCTTAAAATATATGTCAAGGTTTTATGTATGTACTTGCTAATCTCCTTAAGAACTTGAGGAAAAATATTATCTGATCGTGGAAATGTGTTTGATTTCAGCCTATCTAATGTGGGCAGTATATCTCCCTCTACAATTTCCAAATCAGTCATTGCTTCATTGCGGGGTGGTTATCTACTTCCTAACATGCGAATACCTCAGAAAAATGCAAGTTTAGAGCATCTACTATGTCACTGTTGGTATTTTTAATTCCTGTTTACTATTCTTGATACACTTCACCTTCCTGAATACTTCACATTCTGCTTTAACTGCATTTTTATCCTTCTTAACATCCATCTTAATGGTAGCCCTCATGTTCTCATATAGCCCATTATTAACATCGGATTCATTAATCTTAGAAACATTATATAGCTGTGTTTTCCTTTGCAGCTTCTTTTTCAACTCTTTATCAACTCACTGCAGAGTTGTTTTAAATTTCTTCCAAATTTAGGTATGTAATTATCCTGGTTTATATGTGAAACATTTTTAAACCTGTTTCACTGCTCTTCTTCCTTGGGAGATTGTGTTCTTTTAAAGTGGGAAGTGACATCCTATACAACTCCGGCATGGTCAGTGCGTTTTTCTTTGCTGTGGTGTGCTGGGCTGGTAACATCACTTCAAGAAAGGCCTACCGAATCAAAGTGCAAATTGAAAGGGCAAGCTCACTAATAGGATACACTCTGGACCCCCAAAACTGAGTGCCATTATGATCAATGCTGTATGTCCCTCTCACTAACACTGAGTAGTTTTAGCCCACAAATTATTCAGCAGAAGTGTGTCAAATGCTCCTGGAATTCCTTTACACCAACAATAATATGGCTGTAATAGTCTCAATGAGGCATTATGCAGACAAGTCAGAACTTTTCGTTCTTTTGAATTTTCTTGCTTTATAATCATTCTGGTATGTGTTAAAAAAGTTTATTTGTATATTTATTTATTTACTTGCTTCTGTACCTATTAATGTATTTATTTCAAGAGCTTCTGTAAGAAACCAAATTTTCCAAAGGGGACAAAAAGTTATATCTATCTATTGCAAAGGATATTTAAATATTATGCATAAATAAATAAAGAAAGAAAGCCTTCAGTCCATTAGCAAAGAGAGACTTATGTTGTCAGCTTGTTGCCCTTTGCCTTCTAGTGGGGTCTTTCACCATCGATGAAATTTTGTGACATGCATTTTAAAGAGCTATTCCAAAGGTAAACATGGTACCAAATGCACCAAGACCAATAAGTAAAAATAACAGATATTCAAGCAAAGTAAGTGCCATAGTCTAAGTATAGAAAAAACATTTCTTCAAAGTAGTTACCATCTCTTTTCTCTGTCTATCTGAGCTTATAAACACAGCACAAACTGCAATCAAAGCTATTAATCCATTTTCTTCAGGTATTTTTTTATATTTAGTCCTTTCTTTAAATATAGCTCAGATTTTCTTTTTATGTTTAATTATTCTCTCTTTTTTGTCATTTTAGTGAGAAAGACTCAAAGTCCATATTCATTACCAGCCCTATGAGCAAATTATGATCCTTGGCACTGGATCTTGCTATGTTGCAATGAAAGGTATCTGTGCTCCACAGAATAGGATTGCAATCCTATTACTATATCATGTAGGGAAAACATTCTCTCATAGGATGTTTATAACTATAAGAGGCAACTACTACTATTGAGTCAGCCCAGGGGTATTCTGTGAATCAAGGTGTGACAGCCTTGTTTAATTTGACAAGTCAGATTTATTTCAGCCAGTTTTAGTTGCATTAAAGACAATCTGAACAAAACGTTCTCAGTAATCAAGACACTTAAGCATCATATCTTCTGTGTACCAGGCTAAAGTTGAAGCTTAGCACAGTGTTGTGACTTCAAAGACTAAGAAAATTCAGTTTGAGAAACAAAAAGATTTCAGCTTATTAAAGCATATCTAATAATGCTGCATCCTTAGTTACACTATTGTTCTCAATTGTTCTGATATGTTCCTTAACAAAATTATATAATATTAAAAGGTATACTGTCCATTGAAAATGCTAAGAATTACTAATATATTATGTTTAAATGATTACCCAATTCTGCCTCACTTTCTCTTTTTGTCAACTCACATCCACTCAGTAGTGGGGGGAGGGGGGGGGGGTCAGGGATTACAGGGAACATAGGTCATGTCATTTTGGTGCTCAAAAGGTTTTGGATTTTGCAGTATTTCAGATTTTGGAAGTTTAGATTAGAGATACTCAACGTGTAATATAAAAATAACCAACTTGTCATTTTTGAAATTCAGTCTCTATCATTCTTATAATGGTCCGTAATAGTTTTTTTCCACTAGTGAGAGGTTAGAAAATATTTTGTAATTGATCATCTATGATCTTGTACTGAAAATTTGCAAACAGATGTTTGTTGTTAGATTTAGACATAAAAAGTTTGTTTTTGTTTTCAACAGTCTTTCAAGATCTTCCATGGCATGCCCATTTCTTGAAAACCCTATGCATGAGGCAGCATAAAATGTATGTTGAGGTTTTACAACCATCAGTAAAAATATTGTTAAAGGACACCAAAAATCCTTCAGCATTTACACGCCTATAGATTTGTCATACATTGTCCTGTTAATGCCTGATCACTGGAAAAATGGTTTATATCAGGCACATTTCCACATTGTGTTAGCTATTCAGAGAACTTGGCACTGCATCATTGTGTAGGGGGGTTCACAGAGTATCCTTTGCACTAAAACAGTTTGCTGGACATTACAAAATATAAAATGCATTTGTTGAAAGTCTAACACTAAATTATTTTCTTCAGGCTTCAAACATTTTGGGCGCAACAGATTGCTGCTGCGCCATGTCAACTTGCCAAACTCAAAGGCTGAATTTGTACAATACAGATCATTTCATGGCAGCAATGCTCAGGTAAATGCTTTTAAATGACATTGATGTTTATGGTCATTCTGATCAGGGCAAAAATCTCAATAGAGGTGACATTTACAGTTGCCCATTCCCTCACCCCCACCATCCAAACCACTGACACCTCCACACCTTTCAAATAACAAAAATATGTATGTTTATAATCAGACTTGCCATTTACCTTTACTGTAATGCAATGCAATGCACACTTTCAAAAACATAATGTACTTAAACATGTAATTGGTCTGCTATAGATTACTGCATAGCCATTCTTGCTTTCTTGATAGTGGATGCATTTTTTTTGTGTTATAATAGATCAAGTATTCTAGTTCAGATGCTGCCAGAAATATCAGCCTCTGTTACAAGTTCTAATATTTTTCAACAATAAAGAAAACCTGAAAATCTTTTGAAACTAACCTATAACATCAAATATCTAATCAGCTTCACACTTAGTCACAGGTACTCACTCTGTAGGTTTGGCACTCTTCTCCTGAATGGTACTGGTTGATATTATAGGAAAAAGAAATATAGAAATGGAAATATAATTTAATCATACACAACCAAATGTAGATGATGTAATTACAATAGATATACAAAACACACATTACTGAATAATACTAGATTATCATGCATCACATATGGTTTTCTTCACCTAAAAGAAAATGTTTCAATCTGTTATCGTTATGATTTCTTTGGTAAAAGCTTCCATGAAGGAATGACATCTTTTCTTTACAACTATGCCATGAGAATTAAAGACTTTCACACCACCTCCATTGGAGGTAAAGGAAACATTGTTAAGCACCAGCAGCCATCTTGAGAATGTCTGGATTTTGTTTTGTGTTCTCACAAACAGACAAAAAAAAGACAAGAACTGTATAACTGTTTTTTAATGCTGGCATAGTTTATGTGGATATTGAAACAAAACACTAAAATGTCAAACTGAATTATTTACACTTAATTTGTAAACCAGAGCTCTTTTTATTTTGCCATGTCTGTGAAAATTGTTGAGGGTGAGGTCTATATAGAATGTTGATAGCTGTTCTTTTATTTTCTAAATGAATTTACTTAGCAGCCTCTGCTAATTGTATGTGTCTCTGTAAGAATATTGTCTCTGTCACTGTTGGCTCTTATAGTTGGTATATTCTTCTGTAAATGCAAATCCAACTCTGGGCCTGGTGGGCTGCAGGTTTTCATTCCCTTTTCATAATCAGTGACCAGTTTTCCCTGCTAATTAACTTCTTTTTCCCCTAATTTTAAAGCCCTGTTTTTAAGGATTCAGTCCTCTGAATTGATTCCCTTCTTCATTGAATGGCAGCAAAACAGAAATGAGATGTGAAGCGAGCTAACGGATTATAGGCTAAATCCGAGCTACAAACTCTGAATCACGCCAACCAGTTTCTTAAATAGAAGCTGACATGTGTTGTTAATTTAACCTGTTATTTAATTCCATAGCTTATTGGTGCTCTTAATCTGCCACAGTAGACATTTCCAAACGTGTTGATGTTCCATTTTTTTCTAAGAACACTGTCAAAATGTTTTGGTGGCCTGAGCATATCAATCACTGAGACTTTCTCCTTTCTTTATTTACAGTTTAGCATTGTGTTTTGGCTCATTTTGTGTCTCATTATTGTTTGGCTGCTAATTAAGGAAAAAAGAAGATGGTTAGAATGAAAACATGTAGTCACTGTGGCCCTCCAGGACTGGAGTTGGACACCCCTGACCTAAGTGAAATAGTTTAAGTGCTGGCAGTTTTGCAAATTTCTCCGTTACGTTGTTCTTCACTTCTAGTGTGGCACTTTTCTGGAGATGGTAATTTTTTGGTTATGTATGTGTAAGAGAGGATTTATTGAGATAAAAAGGATGCAGTCAAGTACGACAGGGAAATAGGAAAACACTTGCAATTTCTTTAGTTGTATTTTGCATATCTCAAAATGGTATTCAAATAACCTTCTTTTTAAAATAATATCTTAATGTATTTTAGATATCTTGAAATACAAATTGAAAAACCTTAAATACATACTTAAATACAAACCTTAAATACATTTAATATATATGAAATGAGTAGAAAGCCTATTTTAAGAATTTAAGAAATTATTTGATCTTATTATGTAGATAAACCTTGAAAAGAAAGAAAGACTTGAATTTTTGCCATAGATTTAAATGCTTAACTCTCTTTTTCATTTTTTTTTCCTGTGGAGTTCGCTACCTTGACTGATTTGTATTAAAGACAACAAGAAGCAGAATAGACACCAAATTACACTAAATGCTAAAAGACTGCAGATAGTTCAAGGTCAGACCCAGGCGTGTGCCAAATAATAAATAACACCTTAAAAATGAACACACATGGAAAGGTAGAACATAAGTCATGATGATGGTTATTTTTTTTAATAAAGATAAAAAAATAACTAAGATTATTCCTATGCAATGTTATTTTTGTCATGAAAAGTCTAAGGTGCCCCTCAAAAACATGGGAGACCCTGCGAAGCTGGCTACAAAAATAGCCAGTTCACAGTGTGGTGTGTGTGTGTATTTGTTTGTGAGAAAGATATGATCAAGCACTTAGAGACCAGTTCTTCTGCTTAAATCCACTGGCCTAGACACAAAGCTACAAGGTTTGCTTTCAATGCTTTGGACTAACTTTGGTTTGTGACATTTGCGTTATACTGAATTATTTTCTGGTGAATTTGAGAAGGCTACCATTAATAGAAAATCAAAACACAATTAACAAATTCTTCACAAGGAAAACTAAATTTGATGAAGCAAGCCCTGCTGTATATCTAAAGCCTATGGTACTGAGTTATACTCCCCTCTGACTGCAAAACCATCACAAGCTCAATGTGAATTTCCTTTAAAAGCAGTTAGTTCAACTCTGCCATCTGATATGTCATGGTTGGACGAACAAGCCACTTAACCAAGGTTGATAAAACTTCCAGTTACCGCAATGTCTGGAAAATCAGTTTTTCCTCGTGCTGATATATTAAGTGTAACTGGCAGGGATGCAGCATGATTAGACATGCATTATTTTGTAAAATGAACATATATGTACAAGCAAGATTTGATACATATAGGCAGATTTATAAAATCATGGAATAAGTACAATTTAAAATCAGCTAAACAGAGATAACACAAATGTATCTTTTATGTAAAGAAACTACAAGCATAATTAACTAGTTTAAGTAACTTTTATAAAGTATTCAAACTAGCTGAAGAGCTAATTGAAAAAATTGAGATCAGCAAATGGAACATTAGTGTAGTTCTCGTGAAAGGAAGCTTCCAGCAAAATGTTTTGTTTTGTTTGTTGCAGGCACACTCGGAAAACCTATCAGTACCCAAAGCAATAATAATTTTCGACATTTTAGACAAATAATGGAGCTGAACTGCTGTTTTCACAATGACACCTATCCTATTGCATTATGCATGCTACTGCATCCTGCTTATCTGGTTCAGCCACTTTTGGAAACAGAATTTCACTGAAACTTGCATGTGAATATTATAGTACTAGTCATTTAGCCCGTTACAATAACGGGCGCTAGAACAGTAGTGCATAAACATTAGTAGGAACAGTCTATATTAAATGGCAAGGGACTTTGACCTCATTCTTTTTGCTGGTCGTATTTTTCTTTCTGTCAGCCTTTCTTTTGTTGATGTTTACTTGCTGAGCTGACCGTTCTTCGTGGGCTGCCGCCGTGTATTGTGTGTCTTTAATTTTCTGTGACAGTAATACTGTCTTGTACGGCTCTATTCAATAAGGGCGCGTAGATAATTTAGTTCAAATGGCTCTGGAATATGTGAAGAGCAACAGGTGCAGATCTTTATTTACGTGCGCCTTTATTTGCTGCGCCCAATCGAGGTCATCCTTTTGAGGCTCGCCTTTTTGTGCGCGCCGTTATTGAAGGATGCCGTCTTGTACGTCCGTACATCCGTTATATACCTTTAATTTCTCTGGCGGTAATACAGGCGTGCGCTTCGGTAATATGCCTTTAATCTCCTCTGACAGTAATACTGGCTTGTATGTGGCTGTAATATGCGTCACTGTATTGTGTACCTTTAATTTCCTCTCGCAGTAATACTGGTTTGTATTTCCGTAAAACGCCTGTAACTTTCTCTGACAGTAATATCGCGCATAGCACTGTGCCCCGCACATGCGCACTTCACCAGAAGACACCCACACACGGACACCTGGACGCACATAGGGATTTTATATATATAGATTAATGAAACAGAATTTTCAGTATTCTTTCAGCAGCAGAAATGAAGGTTGAATGCTGGGCAAGATATATCATCCCTCAGTGAGGTACTAAAATTCTTCCTCATGTACTTCCAAGAGATTGTTCTCCACTGCAAATAGAGTGAAAGCATGGCTAAGATCCACACTGCTTATAGTTTGCCTGAATCATTTGCCACTTCTGTCATTTGAATGCACACTGTGCAAATCGCCTGATTATGATGAGTTCATCTTGGTCTTCAACAGCAAATCAGGTCATCTCCAACTAATCATGTAAAGTGTCAGATGCCATTAAATCATAAGCCTTACTTTATTCTTTGTTATTTAGTATTGCCTTATCTTATTTTTATGTTTATTTTTTATAAACGTTTCTTCATCTTGTAAAGCACTTTGAGCTACATCTTTTGCATGAAAATGTACTATATAAATAAATGTTGTTGTTGCTGCTGCTATCATTGTACCTTGGCACTAATTCTGAGCTTTGTAAATTAGATCTGACTGTATGTTTATTCTGGACTACTGCTAGGTTTTTAGAACTTGTTTTGTGTGTGTCTTGTATTTATTTGTTTTACTTTTCATTTAGATACAGTAGGTGTTGGTAAAAGTGTTGTCTTTAAGGACTATATTAAACCAATGAAAGCATTTTTTTTTGTTGATGCTATGATGAATGATGTTCATTGTAATTGCACAGTTTTTGGAAGTTGTTTCTTTTACTTCATGGAAGTTGTTGTAGCCTGAGAGTTATGCCTCTACTGTCTACTATTTACATTCATAATATAGGAACCTCCTTCTGTTAACTTCTCTAGTACTCGTACAAACTGTTGAGCAATGGCTCACTATATTTATGATGTGCTTTTAATGGAAGTTCTTCCAAAGTGCTGAACTGTTCTGTTGTGTAGACTTATTGTTTGCTACCCAAATGCTTCCAGGCCCCACAACTTTGCAATTTCTGGCATCACCTCTAGTGCACATGCACTTGCCTTTAACCCTAAGTCAGCGGTGTGAGCATGCAGGCAAGATAGGCAGCAGAGAAAAAAAATATTGAAAGATCAAAGTGATGGCAGTGGCATTGAAGGGTGACTGAGAAAAGTTGTCTTCCAATAAACCATGCATTTGGAAGCAAGGGAGAGACATGGTATTTCACAATGTGTTAAGCTGCTAGCACCAGTGATGAGAGAATGTCAGCCAAAAAAAACCTTGGTCCAGCCACTCAGGTCCCCAACAATGAGGATCTTACGAGCTGGATCACCCTCCGGGAAACGTGCCACATGGCCATAGTGCCGTAACTGACACTCCCTCACAATGCAGGTAATGCACCTCATTCGGGACTCTATGAGTTACCACTCGTTCGACACAAAGTCAAACCAATGGTACTCAAGGATTTTCCGGAGAGACACAGTACCAAAGGAGTCCAGTCTTCGTCTCAGGTCACTGGATAGCGTCCATGTCTCGCAACCACATAGCAAGACAGGAAGCACCAAGACTCTAAAGACTTGGACCTTCGTCCTTTTGCATAGATATCGGGAGCGCCACACACCCCTTTCCAGCGACCTCATGACCCCCCCATGCTCTCCCAATCCATCTACTGACTTCATAGGAAGAGCCACCAGAGACATGAATGTCACTGCCAAGGTAAGTAAACCTCTCGACAAGGTCGACCCTCTCTCAGCAAACAGACACACTGCTGATGGCTGTTACCAAGAGGTCATTAAAGGCCTGGATCTTGCTTTTATTCCAGGATACTTGAAAGCCCAGACACTCAGACTCCTCGCTCAGTCTCTCGAGCACCCCAATCAGAGCCTCCATTGACTCTGCGAAGATCACAGAATCGTAAGCAAAGTCAAGATCTGTGAATCTTTCTTCATCAACAGATGCCCCACAGCCGCTGGACCCCACGACCTTGCCCAACACCCAGTCCATACAAGCTTTGAACAGAGTAGGATCAAGAACACACCCCTGACGAACCCCAGAATCAACTGAGAAAAACACAGAGGTTCTGCCTCCACTCTGCACAGCACTCACAGTACCAGTGTACAGGCCGGTCATGATATCCAGCAACCTCGAGGGAATCCTGCGATCCCTTCAAATGTCCCACAGGGTAGCTCAATCAACTGAGTTGAGCACTTTATGAAAATCTACAAAGGCTACAAAGAAACTCTGCCGATATGCTCCATGAGAACTCTCAGGGCCAGGATGCGGTCGATGGTAGACTTCTTAGGCATAAAACCAGACTGTTCCGGTCGCTGGTAGGTGAGCAAGTGATCACGGATCCTATTGAGGACGACCCTAGCAAGGAACTTTCCCAGCACCAAGAGCTGTGTTATCCCCCTGTAGTTGCTGCAATCCAGGCGATCACCCTTCCCTTTCCAGATAGGGTCAACAAGTCTTGTTTTCCAGTCAGTTAGGATGATGCCAGTCTCCCAAATGGAAGCAAAGATTGCTTGCAATGCCAGGAAGACAGCCTTACCACCAGCCTGGAGAAGTTCACCCCAGATACCACAGATCCCTGCAGCCTTTCCCCCATTCAGCTGGTTCACCACCTGTGCAATCTCAGTGAGATTGGGTAGTTCACAGCTAACTGGAGGATCAGACCTCAAGAACTGTGGACCCAGAGATATCCAACACCCTAGCCGGAGGATCAACTTTGAACAACTGCTCAAAGAAGCCAGCCCAGTGGGTCACAACTGCAGTGTCATCCGTAAGGACCGTTGTATCAGCTGCCCTGATTGTGACTCTCCAAGGAGCAGATGCAGATGTGCGTAATGCTTTGATTCCTCTGTAAGCAGGATGTCGGTCGCTAGACCACAGATGGTGTGTCACTTGCTCACAGATTCCTCTAACAAACACCTCTTTATCTGCCCTCAGTCCTCGCCGCTGTCCCTCTCAGTTCCCGGTGTAGACCAGAGTTGCCATTGAGCCGTGCGCTGCGACTCCTCTTGATGATATCCAGGGTGCCCTGTGAGATGAAAGACCTCCTTCTGGGAACACCAGTCACACCAACACAACCCTTAGCAACCTTCAGGGTCTTGTCATGGAAGGTCTCCCACATCACATTAGGATTGGCAGTTGTACCCAAATCTGCAAGTTCCTCACACAAACTGCGTGCAAACTCCCCAGAAACAGCCTGGTTTTTGGAGTCTGGCCAAGTCCAGGCTCATTTTCGTAGTAGGTGGTAATCTACTGGACCTAAGCTGGATCCTAAGAGTAGCAACAAAAAGTCTGTGGTCAGAATTCACAAACTGGACACTTCTGTGGACCCTGCAGTTTTGCAAGAGCCTCCAATGTCTGCCCACGAGGATGTGATTGATATCCTTCACCGCACCACCAGTATTGGAGTACCAAGTCCAGTGATGCGGTTCTGGGTGCTGGAACCAGGATCCAGCGATTCACATCCCCTGACCTTTTGCAAAGTCAAGGAACATGGAGCCACTTTCACCATGGTCACCAGACCCATGGGGACCGAGATAATCCTCATAGCCAGCCTTGTCAGTGCCAGTGGCTGCACTGAAGTCACCCATGACCAGAGGAGTGTCACCTCGCCGGCACCCATCAACCACTGAGCGAAGCTGCGAATAAAATGTCTCCCTCACCGAGACATCACTCACCGCCGTCGGAGCATACACTGAGACAACAGACAAGGCACCCAAGAGTATCATAATACGCTTGTTGAAAGGAGTAACATCGGACACCATCGGAAGAAGCCAATCCACTACAGCAACAGCTACTTCCCGAGTATGACAGCCATCAGAGTGACCAGACCAATAAAAGGTGTATCCACCTACAGAGATCTGGCCAGTCCCCAGTCTGCGCACCTCAGAGAGTGCCACCACTGAAATGCGGAGTTTACGCAGCTCCGACAGCAGAGGAAGATGATCATCTTGCCGGAGAGACAAGACATTCCATGAGCCTATCCGTATGGGCCGCCTCAAATTGGGACCCGAGTGCTGCCATGCAGCAGCAACACCTCAGCACCACACCAGTTCCGATCCCCAATAGACCTGACCCCATTGGCTCTCCTATGGTTTTGACTCTTCCGGGGATGGAGCTCCCAAGGGCTTTTCCCCCATCCCCTTCATGATACAAGCAGCCTTCTTATGGACGGCTCCAGCAGAGCTGCTCCCGCGGAGAGCAAAAAGGATTCTTTTCTGTCATCTCGGAACTTTGTGAAGTTTTTTTATGGTGGCTGGAGTGCCAATCCTACCACCAACCCACATGATTTCCCTGCAAGTTGGACACCAGATGTAACAGCTGGTTCAAATCAGTACAGTACCATGCTGAAAATATTCACCTCTACAAAGAGTTCTTTCTGGCTGAGAACACATTAGCTCAGGCTGTAACAAATATCCTAGAGCTGACTGAAACACTGGAGACCCCAAAAGTGAAGTTAACCTTCATCTCAGAAGAATGCATCAAATGAGTCACAGCTCTTACAATTCTGGAGGGCACACATCTTAGCATACACATCATGGAGGATCTGGACTCCTACCTGATGAATGGAACTGCAAAAAAATGACTTTGATGCCAGAAACTGATTAACAGTTGAATCAGATGGGTGTGCATCAGAGAAGAGTAGTGCTTGACCACCCTAATGATGCATTTCACCTGACCTTTGCTAAGTTTTCAAAACATTGGGATATCCATCCTGCGAAGGTGATCAGAGTGTTTGATCCCAGGCAAGCCCCTGCTATGGAAAAACACTTTGAACGATACACAAAACTGAAACTTCTGATGAGTTCATCAGCAGAGATAAGTGAAGAGTGGACAGTGTATTTACACTGTGCTTCAAATGAGTGTCTCTCTCTTCTGTGGAGCTGGCCGATTACTGGAATGGTGCAAGACAGCATTTTCCAAGGGTGACTGAGATAGCATTGTAGTACATACTGTATATATTTCCCAGGCAACTCAGTTGACAATGAGAGGAGCTTTAGTAAATATAAGAGAGAGTCGCTCAGTGAGCTATACACAAACTTCATTAAAGGAATATGAAGTTCCATTTGACTATTGTTTGTTTTAGTGTAGCTGTTGCTCCATCTTATAGTAAAAAACACATTGGTAAAAACTCAAAAATCAGAATCAAGGAAAAATTAAAACGGTGAAAACCGAAAATCAGAAAAAAAACTGAATTCATTAAAAAATAACACTAACTTCATAGGGTCCTACATAACACATGAAGGATGTGTATTAAAATTTGCATTAGTATAGCAGTGGACACTAGACTTGTCTTGCCTACTTTATTTATGCTGATGTTTTGGTACTTACATGTTTTTGTTTCATGCAATAACATTTTGTCTCACTGAAAAAACAATGCTTTCATATCACAACATAAAGATGACATTGTGATTGTACAATTTAAAAATAAATGGTACAGCAGTCAAAATACCATGTACGTGTTTTTATATATATATATATATATATATATATATATATATATATATATATATATATATATATATACATATACCTATCACAGTTTACTTATTTCTCAGAGATTTATTACAACTGTTGATTATCTTGTGTTCCTGTTCAGACACTTCTTGTAAGTTACTATACAGTATGTATACAAAACTGTTGCAAGCAAACAAAAGTAAACACAGAGTTGTTGGACCCTTTCTTTGGTTATTAAAAGAAACCTTTCTTTATTTTAAAGCAACGTTCCAACTTTTTATAGCATTCAAAGCCTCAATCAAAATTAAGATATGCTTTCCCAAATGTGGTATTAAAAAGATAAAGAGAGAAACATGCAAATGCCATTTAGAGCTACAGCCGCCAGCCTTGAGAAATCGCATTAGGTGGTTATTTGCAAATATCTGCATAATCCATTCTTTATATTTCAGAGCACCACATCAGAACTCCCATACATATATATGTATTAATGCGCATACATAATATATAAGGGGCCAAAGTACAAAAAAAAGGCTTAGCCTTTCCGTTTTAAAACATCCCTTACTACAAACAACCATGAATGCTTATAAAACACACCTTT
The DNA here is from genome assembly GCF_900747795.2 of Erpetoichthys calabaricus. Taxonomy (NCBI): domain Eukaryota; kingdom Metazoa; phylum Chordata; class Cladistia; order Polypteriformes; family Polypteridae; genus Erpetoichthys; species Erpetoichthys calabaricus. The sequence goes on along the minus strand of NC_041397.2, from coordinate 165,281,221 downwards.
GCAAAATAGTTTTTATTGGTTTAGCTTTAAAAGGGGTCATTACTTTTAGTTATTATAGTTACCTAAACATATGCATATTTACATTATTTCTGCTTGAGTCAAATAAATGAAGCTTAAATGCAGTCATTGAATTCCTAATGCATGAGAGCAATATGCTTTTAGATATTCATTTTCAGGCAGTAGTGGTAGCTCTGATGCCTTGCAGTAAGGAGGCCAAGGTTCACATCCTGAATTTTACATGTTCTCCCTGTTTTCTTTGGGTGCTCCAGTTGCCTCCTACATTCCAAAGACAAGCAGGTTAGGTGGCGATACTAAATTGGTTTTGGGAATGTGTGTGTATTTATGTGTGTTCGCCCTGCATTAGATTGTAACCCTGTTCAGGACTAAGTGGTTTAGAAAAAAAATTCATTCTTGCTACAAACAATATGCTTTCAGATATTCATTCTCACCTAGTCAATGTGTACCATGACCTGAATGCATGATTTGTGATTATGTGATTCTTAGCATTTTTGTTGAATTCATACTGATGTTAAAAATTTGTAATTCACATGTTTTGGTAAAAAATTAGAACAGTAGAGTACTAATTTCTGGGTGTGCTTCCCGCTGGCACATAAGTTGTTTTCTTGAAATTCAGTCACTAACAGGCTCAGTTGGTTAGTAAAAAGTCTTTCCTGTCAAATTTCATACCAAGGTCTATATTTGTCATTAGCCAGATATTTACTGCATAGTGGAGTTAATTAGTAAAATGGCTCAAACTTAGCTGAATTTCCCCCAGGGAGTAACTGCACCTTCTGATTCAAAGGTGTTTTTTAATCAAATATTTCAAGCATTTGGTCTGTGTGGAAATTTTTGTATGTGCCTATGGCTGACACGGTTCACCAAAAAATATATGTGCAATGCTTTTAATGCATTATTCTCAGTCTAGCTCGTTTGCTAATACAATGTAGGAAACCTTCAGAAGGGCACACCTTTTTAAATGAATTTTTTTTTTCTGTCCAAATACCCATTATGTGAAATAATGTATTTGACTGAGTTGGAATGTCCTTCCTTTCATCAACTTTCTTTAGCCTTTTTTCACATGCAGTGGGAATGGTGAACTTATTCTAACCCCAGGTTTAGAGGTGAAGGGGGATCTGTGAGTATGAGGTTTGAAGAGGAGAATGTAAGAATTGCAACTTGGAATAATGGGAATAACACAACAAAATTGGACAAAGGAGTGGAAGTGCTGAACAGAAGCAATATCTGTGTGATACAAACAGGAGGTGAGATGGAAAGGTAAAGGTGCCAGAATGCTTAATTGGAATAGTGTAAGGATTTTTTTTGTCCATTTGGGAAACAATGAGGGCAATGCTAGGATGTATGTACGTAAGGAAAATGAGCAGACAAAGTGGTAAAGTTGAAGAGGATGAATAAGCATGTTATAGCTGTGTGTAACTAATATGCCCCACAGGTGAGATGAAATGATGATGAAGGAAGTGATGTCTGGGGTCTCTTAGGTTGAGATAATTGTAATTGGTGGCCAAGTTTCTAGGTGGTGCTGCTGGTTAGTCCATGGGGCTTTATCTTTTGTAACATGAATATTGCAAGAAAGGATTCTGGAGTTTGGTGATACGATGGAAATGGATGAGTGTAACATCTTGTTTAAGAAAAAGGAATACAATTTGGTGACATAAATCTGATGGAGTGGGAAGTTTATCAAGACATGTTGATACTTGTAAAAGGTTATGTATCACAAGATCATTTTGTTGCAGTAGATCTTTTAAGAGGCATGGAAAAAAGTAAGAGGAAGTGTGTAGTGAGGTTGAAGGAGGAGAGCCTGAGAAATAAGTTTACCAAGGCATTGGTAAGAAGAGCGATTAGAGGTTTCAGAAGCATAAGATGTGATTAGTGGGTGGGAAGCAATGTGGAACATTTAGTTAGAAACAAAGGAAGTAGTCTCTGAACAATGGAACAGCTGAGGGACAATGAAACATAGTGATGGAATACGGAAAAAGATAGACATGTTAAATGAGGAAAAGAGGAGATGTTATAAGCAGTGGCAGAAAACAAAAGTAGAGGCAAAGGGCATTCTGTAAAAGTAGTATTAAGAGCAGAAGAAATTAAGAGACCGGGATTCACAAGTGAGCTAAAGAATAAGGAAGGAAAGAGAGAGATGTGTGAAATAGATGGGGAAAAGACACAGTGTAGCAGGCATAGATTAAGGATACTTTGAAGAAATGAAATGTGAAAAATTAATAAGTAGTGTTGATGTGAGAAAAACGGGTTTGCTGAAACACTTAAAATAGGTAGAGCAGTGGGCCCAACTATAAAGTGGTTGGCAATGCTGAAGGAATCAGAATGTCCTGGAGTTGAATGGTTGACAGACCCATGCAACTTGATCATCTATAAAGGGAGTATTTTTGAATATGTAGCTATTCTAGTATACAGAGGGTGATCCATTGTAATATGGTTCATTTTGAGCGATCAGTAGTTCAGGTAATGAAGGTATCTGAGAGAGTTCTAAAGAACAGAATTGGGGATCAGATAAAAGTCAGCAAAACACATGGCAATGGTGCAATAGATGTGATCACTGCTATCAGCCAATTGCAGGAAAATCAGCATTTGTAATTTTGGAGAAAGCATCTGACAGGGTGCCATTGATGGTGGTGAGAAGTGTATGAGAATGTTAGGTGTAAACAGATACTTATTGGCAAAGGAAACATGAATGGTGACAAGGATAGAGATATTGAAAGTTTTATGGGAAAGTTGGGTCTTGACCAGGCATCTGTTGTAAGTCCTTTGCTTTTTGTGATACCAGTTGAAAGTGGTGACTAGAGAAATGTGTCGAAGGATTGTCTTGCAAGCTCATGTAAGTTAATGATCTTTTTTAAAATGTAAAGTTAAGCAAAATTGAAGAAGAAGTTACTGAAATGAAAACTTGGTTTGGAAACAAAAGGTCTCAATGTGTTTTCAGTAAAGACCAAGGTGATGGTTGGAGGCGACAGGGCAAGAGGTGTGGAAGAATGGCCATGTAGAATATTTGCTGGAGGTTTTGGGAGAAACTCAGTCCAGTTCAGAGCTTGTTATAAATGGGTGCATAAAAGCTGTAATGTTGTGGATGACAGTCTATAGACCCTTTTTATTAAAAAAAAAGAGGGTGAGAGGGTGCAGAAAACTCATATAGTAAGTATAAATTTAGATATCAGCAGTGAACTTGTTTTGGAGAAAGTAGGAAGTTTTACTACTAAAGGGACATGTTCACTGCAGATGGTGATTTAGGCATGGCAATAATATCAAGGGTGAGGGGTTTATGAAGAAATTATGTGAGTTAATTCCCCCATTCTGGTTCTAAAGGGGCCTCTCTGGCATTTGAGAGAAAAAGTGTATAAGACCTTGGTGCAGAGTAATATGCTTGATGAAAGGGAGACATGACTGATGAAAGCAAAACATGAACTAAAGCTTGAAAGAACAGAGATGAGAATGATCAGGTTGGATGTGTGGAGCATCACAGAGTAAGAATTCAGAGTTAAAAGAAAGACTTGGTGTGGAAGCAGTAGATGTTGTGCTGAGGAGAAACGAACTAAGGTAGTTTGGGTATGTGAAGTGAAAGGCAGGAGATGAATGGATGAAGAAGTGCATCATTTTGAAGAGTATGAGGACCAGAGGTGGTGAAGATTCTTTTAATATTTGTAATTGTGGTTACTTATTTTTCATCAAAAACACTTGGGATCACAATCCAAATAACCAGAAAAGAGGAAAGAAGGAGAAATGCAATCTTTGGTATGCAATTTTGACTGTTAACATGAATCAACAGAAAATAAGGTTTTCTATTATGAAATCTTTGCATAATTTGCAAACCACTTTAAGAAAGGAGGAAGTGAATATGAGCAGAATGTGCAGTGATGCACCAGACTGACCAAAAAACAAACTTTATATAGTTAATCTGTATCTATAACCTCCAGGACCACACTCATTGCCTAGTATATTTCAGAAGGATTACAACTTGCCTGAAGAAGGGGCCTGAGTTGCCTCGAAAGCTTGCATATTGTAATCTTGTTTGTTAGCCAATAAAAGGTGTCATTTTGCTTGACTTTTCACTACATTCATAATGGATAACATGGTACAACACCCTAGTACTATATGTTTTACCAAATACATTTTTTACTGGTTTATTTACTATACCTCTGTGCTTTCTTCTAAATAAACTACAGTTTTATACATCATACTCTTCAGTTTCCTGCTGTTTTATAGTGCAAATCAAGGTGTGTTCAGAAACCAATATAACTAATATTTTGATGGAAAACATTGTTTTGTGTGTTTCGATCAGGCAAATATCACATAATTATCGTTTGTTCATTTTTGGTAGATGACAGTAGGATGGGAAGACCCCTCTATTTTTCTTTTTTTTAATCAGTGTTTTGAATTGTTCTCTTGCATTGCAGGTTTTACATGTACTGCCTAGTACAGTGGTACTCAACTGGAATCTGCAGTGGCTACATGTTTTTGCTTTAAGCAAATTTTTAATTAGTACCCAATTAATTACTGCTAAAGCAATGTTTTTCTGGGCTTAGTTTTAGTTAACTTATTTGATTTAGAGCCCTTAATTGATAATTTTAAACAGCTGAATTAAAGTTTTAACTGTTACCAGTTTTCATAACCAGCCATCAGTTAACAATGAGGTTTAAATGACAAAAGCACCTCCAGATAACATGCTTGCATTTAAACCTGTGTAAATGCACAATGAATAATCTGTGGTAACAGAAGATTTTGAAATAAATGAGAGAAAACGGAAGGACCAAGAAATACAAATCTGTTCTGGAGCACATATGGATAATCCATCCATCCATCCATTTTCCAACCCGCTGAATCTGAACACAGGGTCACGGGGGTCTGCTGGAGCCAATCCCAGCCAACACAGGGCACGAGGCAGGAACCAATCCCGGGCAGGGTGCCAACCCACTGCAGGACACACACAAACACACCCACACACCAAGCACATACTAGGGCCAATTTAGAATCGCCAATCCACCTAACCTGCATGTCTTTGGACTGTGGGAGGAAACCGGAGCGCCCGGAGGAAACCCACGCTGACACGGGGAGAACATGCAAACTCCACGCAGGGAGGACCCAGGAAGCGAACCCAGGTCCCCAGATCTCCCAACTGCGAGGCAGCAGCGCTACCCACTGTGCCACCGTGCCGCCCCCCCATATGGATAATGTCCTTAGCAAATGAAAAATCTACAATGTAATAAAGATATGCTTTGGAAGAATGAAAGCACTAACAGGCCCTACAATTAAATACCAAGTTTCATTATATGTTAGGCCTTCTAATTACAAAACTGGTTGGAATTAAAACCTGGATCCACTGTGCACCTCCAGGACCACATTCATTGCCTAGTATATTGTGTGTCTTTGATGTCATTGTCTACTAGTTGCTGTCTGTTTATGAGAAGGATTCATTATGCTATACTTACATTATCTGCTCAGTAAACTGTACATCCTTCTTCTCAGTAAGGACATCATGTCTAGCCTTAAGCAGTTGTAGCTTGACTGATGGCTGAAGTCTCATTAACAGGAAAGCTGCTGTGAATGGGAAGCAGAGGCAAACTCTGACCTCAAAATATTGCATATGAGCAATGTTTAACTTTAGGTGAAAATTTTCATGCAGAAAATTTCAATGAACATTAGTTTGTGGACAAAAATGTTACATTTACAGGCAGAGGTAAAGTAATTAATTTGTTTTAATTGAGTTATTCTGTCATCGTCTCTGAAGACCGCTCCGCATTAATGCACATTTACAATTATAAGACGTACATTTTAAATTAAACCAGTATTAACACATAGTATATGCTAACATACAATGTACAGTATATACTCATGTATACCTACCAACAATTCTATAGAGACCAGTGGTTCTGATTTAACACTGCTAACAGTTTTAAAGTACAAGCGAGAGGGAAACACAAGATTTTACAAATCCTGTAAAAAAAAAAAAATATATGCCTAGGGGCCAACAGTTCTTAGAAAAGGTCAGTGCTCAGGTAAACTGGCTACCCAATTCCAGCATGGTCATTTTACAGCATACATAAATTCAGGATATAACACTTTTATCCAATCATATGCTAATCTGGTGCTGGGTCTATCACCATCAATGCCACTGTTCCAAAATCAAGAGTAATATAGTATTTGGTTAAACCGACATTATGACTTTTGGCAATGGCAAACAATACAAGTATATACTAGCTAAAAAAAATCTTATGATGCAACTAAATTGTAAAGAAATCAGGTTACAGATCACATGTAAGTGTATTCATGTACAAAATTGTAAAGTTGACTGCTGTGCTCTGCAGCTTTCATAGATGTTGATCTGATATCCACTTATGGCAACTCTTGTCTTTTTGGCATAAATGGGGCAAAAGGAGCATAGTGATAGGTTCTTACTACAAATGCCATCTTAAAAATAATAACATTTTAATTATTTCGGCATTGTCTAGGAACAGCTGATCTATGAATAACAATTAACTTCCTTATTCTTGAAAAGAGTTGCATTTGAAACATGAAAAAGGAACATTAGTTATGAATTTGTTGGCAAAATTTATTCAGTTATGAACAAGTGAAATCTTGCTTATTTAAATGTGTTTCTTCCATCTTTATAAAGAATAATAAAGTCCCCAAGAAGCTAATTGCAGTAAGCCTAAGGTTCCGCTGAGAAGTGTTTCATCCTCACTTTATTGGAACAAATTTTCTTACCAGAGTTCTGAGATTATTAGGACACACACATCTGAGTCACTTCCATTAACACTTTTCTGATTCCGCTCTGTCATCTGGCACAAGGGAGAAATCTACCCTAGATGGAATGCCTGTCTATCATAGTATATAATCTCATGCACACAACTCAAATCTTGCATATAATGACCAGTTCAGAGTCATCACCATCCTAACACGCACATGTTTAGGATGTGAAGTATATCCGACAATGAACAAATATATGATTTTTAAAACAATATTAGTTATTTCCCTGGAATTTATGGTTCTTAAAGAAAACCTAATTTACTGTGCTTTTCATGTTTTTTGTTAAAGGGAGAAATGTAGTGTAACTGATAAAACTGCTGCTTCAACCACAATTTATAATTATGCCGAAGTCACCATTTAACAGAAAGGAGCTTAAACCTTTACAGCCAAATCAGATGTAAAAGTATTCTTTCAGTATGATAAATGTTTTTCTTTAAACAAAGTGCTAAACCGTAATATAGCTGATTATGTAATTTAATTCATATTCTCACTAGGCTAATTCAATATATTTCTGCTTATTTACAGACAGGGCTGTCAGGAATGTTCTTTGTTCAAAACTTTAAAACAGAAGCATAACTGGTTTCTGGTTATCAATTCTTTTGATCTCAGTGCAGCAGTAGTTAGTTGCACAATTTTGGAGATGCAGTTGTCTTTAAATATATAGGCCCCTGCTAAAATTTAGCATATGCTTTTTTATACCTATTTTGTAAGGAAGTAATTATTGAGATATTTTTCTCTCACACCAGAACAAGTCTCTTAGTTGCTGACTGGGTTGAGTTTGTGTTTGACTATACTGGTGCAAAAGTTCAACATACTAATTCAAGTGCAGTCTTCTGTAAGATGTTCAGTATGTTCAAGCTGAAATGCTTTTCTTTCAATGTACAAACCATTGTTTCTTGGATTCCTTTTAGTCATTCACCGTTTTTTGAATCTTAGCTAGATACAGCATGTGAAGGTGCTGCATGCATGGATACCTCCAATTTATTGTCCTCACCCTTCTTTTTTTGTTTAGTTTTCCTTTTTTTGATGAACTGATTAGACTTAAAAAAAAGAAAGAAAAATTCCAGCTAACCTGTTATTTTATTTACAATGTCAGTGATTAACTTGTATTTGGAGAAACCATCTTCCATCAATAGCACTAAATAGTTTTCTGGTAAAATATCAGAAATTACTGAATGTGTAGTGCAAGCCTAACAATTTCTACAGCTAGTTGAAAAATGTCTCTACTTGAATCCTGATCTCACTCCTATCAGGAATTTTTGACAGCACGTGATATTGATATGCTTTATTGGTAATAAAAGAGAACTCTTTCAGATTTAGATTATCTGCGCGGCCTTCATTTTGTGAATCTACTTATTCCAAATTGGAATTCTATCATTTTACAGCATTCTTGTGTACTACATGGATTAAAATTTACAATAGTATTTTGCCATTGTGCTTCACTAATTTCTTTTATAATTATTCCTTCTCCTTTATTTATGGCTGTCTAATTAGTTGAAACTGAAATATACTATTTTATGAACAAACTTCAAATGCTCCAAAAACAGCATCACACTGAAAGATACTATATTTCTAACAGTTACTAATCAGGGGTTTCGTTCAATTACCTTTTCAGAGGAAAAAAAGCATACATCCTAGTTCTAAATTACTCTTCCTTCTCTGCTGTATTTGTCTGTGTCTGTGATTTACAAAAGTCAGTTCATGTTGCAAATATTAGTAAATTGTTACTCAATTGAAACTGTATTGCAAAATAAATCTTCCTGCTTAAACAAGACAACAATTTGGTTTGCCTGTTTTTGAATTCAAAATTAAGAGGTACAGGAATGCTGTTTGCCATATATCATTTACTAACATTGACGCAAGGTATTCTTGTTTCTTGAGTGTTTCATTGGTACAGTAGGTTATGTTGTCATTTCCTAGCACTTGGGTTTTTTTTTTTTGAGAGTGTACAGTTATCATGCTGTGACTAAGGTTTTCTGCTATAGCTCACAGATATTCTGTCATTTTAGCTACAGACAATAAATTACATCTATGTGTTGTAACTGTCCTTTGCAGTGGACCATTATGCCATTATTGTTTGAATTGTGCTGCTGTTGTCGTCTCCTGTTTTTCACATTAATTAACTGGATAAGTGGATTTTGAAAATTATAGATGGTTTTACCTTTCTATCCTTTTTTCCTAATCTGATTATCGAGTTTATTGCTGGGAGGAGAGGGTGCAAATACTGGCAGCATCAGACATAAGCATGGCACCAACCTCAGAAATGGTACTAGTTCAAAGGTTTGTGAATGATATTACACTATTTTTTGCTTACATTATTTGAACTTCTCTGAGAAACTGTATGGTTTAATGCCATTAGTTTTATTTTAAATATTAAGCCTTTCAGTTTCATTATGGAGAGAGCAGGCCATATGCTATTGAATATATTTTTAAAAACCATATACAGTATACTTTATGAACATTTGAGTAGCAGCAAGATGGCAGTTCATAAAAGATCCACTGTATGTTTTGAAATAACCTCTTTTTCTGTACATTTTGATTGTAAAAGGTCAAAACATTAGGTTTTAGGGTGGATTTGATGAGGTCAAAAAGACTATATAAAAGACTAAATACTGATTACCAGTGGAATGAAATTTTCAAAGTTAACCTCTCAGGTGATACTGTATAATGTCCGATTTAGTTGTACTAAAGTTTGCTTTATTTGAGGATGCTAAAAAAAATTGGTTCAATAATAAAATGGCCATCCATTCATATTGTGTGTGAGACAAATGGCCTGTTTTAAATGAATTAATTCTTGTGAAATTCTGAGAATTATGATATTTTATTGGTTAGTGACTTTATTTAGCCATTTAATATTAATTGTTAAATGTGTTAACCATTTTTATGTCAAATTTTCAAAAGAACCGTTTTCAGTAAAAGTTAATTGCAAAAAACAAATAGGTTATCTGCTGTTTTCTAATGTAGATAATAAAGATTGCCTTCTGTTTTATGTAATTTGTAATATTAATATATTTGTCAGTAATATGTGTTCTGTTAAGCTAAATGCAATTAAAAACTTAAGATGAATAACACTGATAATCTGTTAACTCAAAATGTACTATATTTAAGAAAAAAATACAGAAATAATGGAAGATGTAATTCTATTTAAATACATTTCACATATTGTGATATGATATACATATGACTATTTTATGTTATCTTTTTGGTGTGCAGCAAAATGAGTTTCAAAAACAAAAAAATGTGCTTTTTTGCAGAATAATGTGCCATTTCATTGCATACATTTTTAATGTTTCTTTTGTTAAATAGAGTAGATTCAAGATACCCAATATCTTGCCAACAGTTTTCTTACTTTAAGCATTTGCTCTTGCCTTGAAGGTGTATGTGGAAGCTTATCTTTGATAGGGGAAAAAATTCTTTTAACCCACAGCAATAAAAACTGATAATATTCAAAGTTACAGTTGTCTGTCTGTTATGTCTTGCACTACTATTTTCACAACCATAAATAGTCTGTATGGGGGCTGCATTTTGAAGAGTTATGTTTGTATCATTAGAACTAAATTACTGGAAGAAGCAAACAAAAATAGCTTCTGACTGAGTTCTGTTTACTGTATACTACTCAGCAGGACATTTCTGATTACATTACAGTATCTGTCACCCTCTCACTAGTTCAGCAAATCTGTTGGAGTTCATGATGTAGTTTATATTATTCACTAAAAGAGTAAGATTTAAATAAGCTAAAACCAATTTCAGTTTTTTCAACTACTGTGTCACAGAGGAGCTTATTACTAATATTTTAAACTTAATTTTTTCTGTCACTATTTACTTTTTAGATTACAGAAAGATTCTGCCTAAAGAAATATCATTGTGAGTTAACCAGCCTATGACTTAACTTGAATAAAAACAATAATCCATTCATTCATTTTCATCATGTGTCTTAGGAGGGTGCAGTGCCTGTCCTAGAAGCTCCTGTCACAAAACTGGAACCAATCCTAGTCTCCTAGCAATATGAAGCACAGTTTGTTGCTGGGAAAGTTAGACAAAATCAGATTAAATAATTTAAAAAATAACCCTTTTATTTAACAACTTTAATTCCCATTTTATAGATTCTTTCTCGGATAAATGTTTTTTGTACTACAAGAAATACATCATTTTATTATACTCTGTAGCTTTCGTCTCAAATTTGACTGAACTCTTAACTTGCAACTTACCACATTTTTGGTTTTGTATGGTACAAAATTGTTGTGCACTTCTAATGATGCCTATGCAAAACAAATATTGATTCATGCTTCATTCACATTTAAATAAAAAAAACAAAAAACTCCAAAGTTTGTGCTGGATTTTATTCTTTATTCTCTTTATAGTTCAAATGCATTTTCATTTTTGTTCAAGTTTACTGTTGTGTGCAATGAAATTCATGCTTACCTGTTTTTCTCAGACTAGTGAAAGGAATCAAGTACCAAAAGACAAAGAAATGGCAATGAGTAAAACAACAGTTATAGAATGTAAGATATATATATATATATATATATATATATATATATATATATATATATATATATATATATATATATAGAGTTAAAGTGCCTGTCAAAAGTGTTCAAGTTGGAAGTTTACACATTTTATTAAATCTCAGTGGATTTAATTGGATATTAATTGATGCTTAACAGAAAAAGACTCTTTAAAGGAAAGTGAAAACAAATCTCTGAAAAGTGGTCTAAATTAACAATATGAAGCACAAGATAATTGATTGTTAAGTATTCCTCTCTAATACGTCACATCTAAAACATCAGTGGTGCAACTGATTGGTTTTAGAAGTTACATAAAGAGCATCATCTTTCTGTAGTCAAAGGTTTCAATTGCTTATTGTATGAATGTGCCTTATGTGGAAGGTCAAGGAACTCTTTGAAAAGGTGATTAAGAATAACAAGTCATGGGATGAATACAAGAAAATATCGAAATAGTTAAATCAGCTATTAAGAAATGCAAAGAATATGGCACAATTGTAAATCTGCTTAGAGCTGGCTCTGCAAAAAATCTAAGTGATTGTGCAACAAGACGACTAGTGATGGAGGCCATCAAGAGACCTTTGATAACCCTGAAGGAGTTACAAGCTACATTAACAAAACATTGGAAACACTGTCTCTACAACTGCTTTACCATTCAAGGTTTTACGGTAGAGTGACAAAAAAAGGCATTGTTTATATATATATATATATATATATATATATATATATATATATATATATAAACATATATATATATGGAATCTTGCCTTGGATTATTCAGAAGGTAAATGAAGAAACTCTAAAGTCAGCTGTCAGTAAGCCCTGGAAGGCTTGTTAGGGTAGAGCAAGGCTATTCAGTTACAAATTAAGTTGGGACAGATTTCCAAACCAAAAAGTGTAGCTGGGCCAGACATTTTCAGCAGCCGGTAAGCAGCAGTTAATGACTAATTTTAAAATAACATTTATGAATGGTTTTAAAAACAAGTAAAATGTTTATTCGTTGTTTCCCTTTTAAATCTGGTCACATCTGACACAAGCACATCAAGAAATGTATTTATAAAAAAAACAAAAACCTATAACTGAACTGAATCTGATGTAGTAGCAATACTTTTTTTTCCAATTTTGAAATAATAATAATAATTTTGCTCACATTTGGAGCAGGTACATCTCAAGGTGCATAGTATTTCCAATAACATTTGTTTCCCTTTTGAAATATGAGATCCTCTCCCAATTTAAAGGGGCAAGAGATTTTTCTTTTTCATAGAACTTAAACTTCTTCATTCACACGGTTTTAATCACTCATATGACAGAGGTTAAATTTGACTTCCACAACAATGCCTTTTCTGTGTGCATCTGTTACAATATAATAGTTTAAAGTTTCAATAATTTCATTCGCCACTGGCGAACTAAGTAGAAATGACAATCACCAAACCTATTTTTGGTCGCATTTCTAATCATTTTAGTTGCAGTCTGGTGTCCTGGCAGGACCACAGACTGGGCCATTCACAGGTTGCTTCTGAGCCGCATGTGGCCCGCGGGCTGCCATTTGATTAGGCCTGGGGTAGAGGGTCCAGAACTCAATCCATTTGAGTATTTCTGTGTATACTTGAAAAAGGCTATTTACTCACTATCTCTCTGCAACCTGACAGAGCTTGGGAGGTTCTGCAAACATAAATGGGGAAAAATTGCAGTGTCTAAATTTGCAAAGGTGATAGAGACCTGTCCACATAGTCTCAAGGCTGTCATGGCTGCTAAAGGTGCATGTACTAAATATTAAGGTGACTACTTATGCGATCAGTTCTTTTATGTCTTATAATTATAATTAATTTAGACCACTTTTCAGATATCAGTTTTTACTTTGAATCACAGAGGATTTAATTTGATTTTTTTGACACTGATTAATAGGAAAAGACTCTTGAAAGTCAATGTGAAATAAAAACCTGCAAATCTTCCAAGAAAGTAAATGCTTTGTTAGTCACTTTATTTTCAAGAAGACTGTGTGATGGATGTATAACTTTATTACCAAAGGAAGAAACAGTTTCTGAATTGTACAGGGGTGACTTTTAATGACCCTGTAATGCTTTCCGTAAGGGAGAAGTGAGAAAAGTGAGAAAAGTAATAATATTGTTTTTTTTTTGTGTGTGTGTTACGTATGCCCAGAATAGATACTAACTGTGTGTGCCCCCCTTTACCATACCACCATAGTGCTTTTTGGTTCTGAGCAGAATAAATGAATGCTATACAACCAGTGATAATATAACTCCACTGTGCACCTGTAAAACTCATCCTTCTTAACTATAGCTGAAATATGTTGTCCTCACTTCAGTTCATCAGTGAACTGTAACTCAAAGAAACATAAATCTACAAAATGTTGCCGTCTGTATGGAAGAAATTAAGCAAGACTTGCATAGATGGTCAACCCTTCATCTCACTTTAGCTGGAAGAATTACTATGGTTAAGATGAATATCCTTCCTAAGCTTCTCTTTTTATTTCAAAACATTCCAATATACATCAATAGATTATTTTGTAAGAAATTAGACTCAACCATAACCTCATTTATTTGGAATTCAAAACATCCACGTATCCAAAGGGCGACCCTACAAAGACCTAAGGCGGAAGGTGGCATGGCTCTACCTAACTTTCAATTTTATTCCTAGGCAGCAAGCATACAAACTATAAAAATCTGGACATGGACAGAAATAGACGAACATGCACAGGCTTCGTCCGCAATAGAAATAAAATCCTGAAGTACTTCTTTATATTGATTGCTTTGTACTCCTATAAATACAAGTTATAGCCAATATACTAATAACCCAATTGTGCTTCACTCAATCAGAATATGGAACCAATGTAGGAAGTATTTTAAGATAGAGAAGTTTTTATTTGTGGCACCTCTGCACGAGAACCACCTTTTCCCACCCTCTCAAACGTATGTAGTTTTTAATACCTGGAAAACATCTGTGATTTAATTACTTAGAAATCTGTACATAGACAACGTTTTTGCATCCAATGAACAATTACACTCCAAATTTAACTTACCAGCAACACATTTCTTTTACTGCCTTCAAATTCGAACCTTTGTTAAACAGAACCTGCCCGATTTTCCTCACCTCCCACCTATCTCTATGCTGGAAAAAATATTGCTCAGTCTTGAGGACTCAGATAGCATTTCTGTAATATATAAAACTATTTTACAGTCCCTTCCTTTCAAAGATCCAAAAGAAAAGTGGGAAAAGGATCTCTTACTCAATATTTCAGAAAAGGAGTGGAAAGTAGCAATGCACAGAATTCACTCGAGCTCCATATACACAAAGCATAGAATTATTCAAGTTAAAATTATATATCGAGCACATCTCTCTTGTGTAAAATTGTCCAAAATGTTTCCAGCACAAGATCCAACCTGCGAACGCGGGTCACATGTTTTGGGTCTGCACCAAATTAACATCATTTTGGACCAAAATCTTTAGATGCCTTTCAGGCAGCTTGGATGTCACAATTCCTCCTAATCCACTAACAGCTGTGTTTGGTGTACTACCAGATGGGCTTAAAGTGGAGAATGACAAACAAACTGTAATTGCCTTTACTACACTATTACCACGTAGACTTATCTTGCTCATTTGGAGGAATCCTAACTCATCTATTCTAAGTCAGTGGGTAACTGATGTTATATACTATTTGAAACTGGCAAAAATCAAAGGATCTGTACAAAACGTTTTCAAAACCAGGCAGAATCTAATCAATAACATTTTAGAATAAGCATTTAAATTGAGGAACCAGGTTCTCTCCCCTCTTTTACTCCATTTATCTCTATTCATTTATTATTTTATCTATTCATTTGTCTTTACTAGCATAAAGTTTTACACTGCTGGCCTAGCTCTCCTTTTCAGGGGTGGGGGTTGATTTGTTTTGAACCTTTTTCTTTTTTTTTCTTTTTGTAAAACTCGAGTTATGTGTATGGAGTGTTATTTGAATTTTAAAAATTCAATAAAATTTAAAAAAAAATTTAAAAAAAGAAAGAAACGTAAATCTGCTAACCCTCTCAACAGCACCCCTTCAATATAGACTGTATAGACTTCTATCCTGTCTAAAGTCTACAACCATATCCTTGGTTTTGCTGACATAAAAGGAGAGACTGTTGTTTTGGCGCCATTTTGTCTTCAAACCAACTCCTAATTGTTGGTGATCAGTCCTAAAATGATGGTAACATAAGCTAATTTAATTGAGGAGTAGGAGCTGTAATTTGACCCGTCAGTCATTGCTGACCAAGTAGTAACGTAGCGGGCTCAAAACACTATCCAGTTGGGTTACCTGGTTTGAGAAGAACCTTGGAGGAAAGGATGCTGCCAATTTGCACATGCTGGTGTCTACAAGGTAGGAAATACAAAATCCGGCTGAAGTTGGTGCCACTAAGCCCTAAGTCTAGGAGCTTGGAAGTTATCTTTAATGAAAGAACAGTGTTAAAAGTTGAGCTGTAGTCTATAATGGGTACTATGACATAGTAGTTTGTCTAATCCAGGTGGGCCAGAATGTTCTGAATAGTTCCATCTTCTGTGGACCAGTTGTGGTGATTTTCAAATTAAAGTTGGTCCGAAGAACTTTTTTTTTTCTTTCTTTCAATGTGTCCCAGCACCCGTCCCTCAAATAATTTCATTATCAGCTCACATTTGCTTTCTTTGACAAAAAGGTTAATTTTTGGTGTTCATGAAACAGATAAGAGAACACAGATTCCCTAAGCAAGATACTAAAGATGCCATTGTAAATACTATCGATTAACAAAGCTTTTTTTTATAGCTACATATAATTGTTTGGACATTTTTGTGTTTAATCTAGTTTATTGAATCAAAACAATTCTTAAGCTTTTTCCTCCATCCCCTTTGGCCAGCATTGTACAGTACTAATTTCATTACTGGCTTCTCCTTCTTGAGTTTCTTTTTATAAGCTGGAGGCAGGAGTACTAAGAGGCGATGGCAGGGTAGCAGGCAGTAAGTACGTTCAGGTCTGTAAGTATTTGGACAGGGTGGCAAAATGTTCATAATATTTGCTCTGTATACCACCACAGTGGATTTGAAACAAAGCAATCAAGGTGTGATTGAAGTATAGATTCTCAGCTTTAATTCAAGGGGTTTAACAAAAGTATTGTATGAGCTGTAAAGAAAATGTTTTGTTGAACCTAAATGATGTTTGTGAACCTAAAGAATTACATGCGCATACAATACCTTTAAAAATTTTGAGAAATTTTATTTATTTATTTACTTTTATTTAAAAATTTCAAATTACACGTTTCACAACACCTTACTACATGTCAGTATGTGCTATTGATAATCAGTTACTTGATTTATACATACCGACATAGGTGCAAGGGAGTGGGGATTTATGGTAGTCCTGGAGCAGTACTAATGAAAAGTAGTGAATGTAAAAATTATGTTTTCTTTTTTCTTTTCTTCATGTCATGTTTCTATAAGAAGATCGAATCAATGTCATATCACATACATGCAAAATATGTTTTCTTTGAGTGGCACTAAAACCAAAATAAGTCAATAGTAACTCTGTAATTAACTTGCCAGTCTGCCAGGTAGCTTACAGTGCTGACTGCTTTAATATAATAAAATTCTATGAAACTGAAGTGTAATGACTATCCCTAACCATGATTTCAGTTTGCAGCATCTTTACTAATTTATACTAAGAATGCAACATTACCATCCAAGTAATCCACACTGTCAGTTTTTAAGCGAGATAGCTGCTACAGAGAACTTTTTTAGCATGGCAGGAGAAAAGGTGTAAGTAGTGCTGTGTTTTTCTAACTGTTTTTCTGTGGTGGCATACTTTTTGTAACCTAAAAAATCCCAAGGCATAGCACAATTCTACCGACCACAAAAACGTTGAATCTATACAGTTGCTAAAATGTCAGAAGTAGCGGGACTATCAGAGATGCTGACAAAAAAAATGCAGCTTTGAAATTGCTGTTTGCAGATATAGCACATAGTGAGCACTTTGGATGCATTTTCCAAGCTGCTTCGTCCCTTTGCCAGCTCATACAGGCAAACCTGGGTAGCTCTAATTGTACACCAGTTGAAAAACACTTGTTCAGAGTATAATTATAAAGTCGTTGATGGTGATGAATAATTGAGTATGGCATTTGCCAAGTTTTACCACAAGTTTTAAATTATGCTCATTTAAAAGATACAACAACAACAACAACATTTATTTATATAGCACATCTTCATACAAATTATGTAGCTCAAAGTGCTTTACATAATGAAGAAAGAGAAAAAATACAAAATAAATAAAATAGAATTAGGGAACACTAATTAATATAGAGTAAAAGTAAGGTCCAATGGCCAGGGAGGACAGAAAAAACAAAAAACTCCAAAAAAATAAAATCTGCAGGGGTTCCTAGTCCACGAGACCGCCCAGCCCCCTCTAGGCATTCTACCTAACATAAATGCTTAGATCATAGACGCTTATGATTTCAATTAAGTCAGTCTTCAACAGTGCATTTAAAGTCAACAGTTGTTTCAATTGTTAATTTTACTTTGACATATCTACAGTATGTCTCATATGCCATATCAATTTTAAAAGTAATACATTGACCTCATTTTCTTATTGTCTTCTTTTCAACCTGCCTTTTAGGAAGGCATTCAAATTCAGATTGTACTTAAGTAGTATTTTGTGAATAGGTCAGGTTTCAGGTCATTGTTTAAGTTTAATCTATGGCATTAAATTTTTTAATTCCTTTGTGTTGATTCAACATTCATTTTGTGATTCAATGTACATTTATTTCATGATTAATGTATTAATTTTATGATTGCATGTTTCAATGTTAATTATGTTATACATATTAGATAAGGTAATCACTTATAGAATAATTAATTATCTGTGTCATGCCAAAATACTAGCTAATACTAACATTTTACAGAGCTTGGTATGTTGTAAAGTACTCCTGCTTTTTGAGTGTTGCACGGTAGCTGGCTGCAGATGGTATTATTTAGTGCTTCCTCATACTATTAGAAGCCTCGGTTTGATTCACAACATAGTCCATGTGAGTTTTCTGAGCCTAGTAAAGAAAATAATTACTCCAAATTCCTTCTGAATATCAGAGATATGCTTGTTACTGTAATTGGTCGCATTAATATGGCCCAGAGTGGGTGTGTGCCGCTTAGTGTGTTTTAAAATAAACTGTTATTCCATTTAGGTAAGGAAAGTAATTGAGAACTGGAAATCAGAAAACGTGTGTCCCTCTGTACTGCATAAGAAGTGTGCATTTTCATATTCTTATCCGTTGTCCTTTCAGATTTCTATGGGAAATGATGTTAAAAATTAAAAAGCCTGAAGCAGTTTGAAATGTTTTGTGAATTTTGCAAGCAATCAAACAGGAGTTATACCTCTGAAATCATCAGCCTTCTTCATATCAGATTTAAAATTTAATTGCTGATGCAGCCTCCAGAAGAAGCTTTCTTGGCTGAAAATGAAAATGCCTTCAGAAAAAGAAGGGGGGGGGGGGGGGGGGGGGGGGGGGGGGGGGGGGGGGGGGGGGCAAAATACAAAAGGTGTTAAAGAAGTTGAAAGAAAGTATAGTTAGAAAATAGAAGTTCTCTAAAGACAGCAAGCATAGAGAATTTTTAAGAGGGGATTTGATGTGCATGGGAATAAGAGAAAAGAATTGCTGAGCTGCCACGTGGGACGGTAATTTTTCAACACAGGAATGCAAGCCACTGCTACTAAATCTGTTCCAAATCTTTAAAATGAATTTTAAAGCACAGTGCCTTCACTGTTGCTGAATAATTTAATTTAATAGTAACTTTATAGTAATTTAATAATAATATTATTATATTCTAATTTAATAATAATAATAATTTAATAATAACCTCTTCTACGCAGTGGTGTGCTGGGGAGGCAGCATAAAGAAGAAGGACACCTCACGCCTGGACAAAATGGTGAGGAGGGCAGGCTCTATTGTAGGCATGGAGCTGGACAGTTTGACATCTGTAGCAAAGTGACGAGCACTGAGCAGGCTCCTGTCAATCATGGAGAATCCACTGCATCCACTAAACAGTGTCATCTCCAGACAGAGGAGCAGCTTCAGCGACAGACTGCTGTCAATGTCCTGCTCCACTGACAGGCTGAGGAGATCGTTCCTCCCCCACACTATGTGACTCCTCAGTTCCACCCAGGGGGGTAAACATTAACATTATACAAACTTATTGTCTGTTTTACCTGCATTTTTTATCACTCTTTAATTTAATATTGTTTCTTTATCAGTATGCTGCTGCTGGAGTATGTGAATTTCCCCTTGGGATTAATAAAGTATCTATCTATCTATCTATCTATCTATCTATCTATCTATCTATCTATCTATCTATCTATCTATCTATCTATCTATCTATCTATCTATCTATCTATCTATCTATCTATCTATCTATCTATTTAATGTAATTAAATATACTCCCAAATTCTAAGTGTAGTATTCAAAAAAAATATAAAAAATGGGTGTGTGAATCAAGAGGGGTACCAGTAAGTTAATTGCAATATATATTTAACAGTTTTTACAAATAATAGAAAAAAAAATTGAAATGTATCTTGTTTGAATCTTCAGGCGTGCTTGAAAATATTATGTAGAGAAAAGTAACTGACTATAAAATTGTTAGTATCACTTTTTCCCCACTTGATAGCAACCAAGAGAACAATAGCGATCAAGGGACTGTTGACATTTTTTTTAGCAGCATAGAATTACTGGCAGAAATAATTCAGTGTATAGTACAAAATTTTTATTATGGAATGCATTCCAGACTTTAAGTTAGTCTGAATAAAATAATAAAACAAAAACAATGCAATGAAATTGTATACTGCTGTTAGAATTTTAGCATAAAGACAGATTACTCAAGTTTTATTTGTGCAAGCTAGTTTAATAATATTTAATTACAAGCATAAATAAGCCACAAGCTGATAAATTAATGTGCAAAAAGGTTGTTATTGTCATTTGTTTCTAGCCATTAAACTACCTCGTTTTTGTACATTTATTCTTTGGTCTTATTTTGGCTGAGAGTTAAGATTTTATTCCTGAAATCCAGGCTTTCTGTTTGTTTTGGTAGTTGATGGGATTTATTAAATGTGCATTAATTTGATTTCAATGACTACTTTGTTACATATAAGTTGATTATAGCTTATCACAGGGTTTTGTAGACCCCTTAAGCAGAATGAATGGTCCTGAACTGGTTCTCTTTATTAACTGAAAGATCTATGGGTGTAGATAAAAGATAAGATTTTAATAAAATGTAAATTTTGAGTACATTTGTAAAAATAAATGGGAAGTTTCTTTCAAGTTTGGTACAGTTTATTTACAATTTCAGTTAGTTTTGAACTTTTGTTTATAGTGAACGCTGCAGGTATTGCTTAATTGGCTAATGAAGAATTTTATGACTGAAGCATTCAGTACAATTTTGAAAACAAATAATCAATAGCAACCACTAGAAAAACAGTGTGAGTTTGCAGTTAAAGCAATACAGTATTTATAAATATTGTTTCTGAAAAAATTGCAATATTTAAGAAATTACCCTTTTTGATAGATTTATGTACAGTGCATATAATAGATAGATACATTTAGTAAAAGAATCATTTTATTATTTAAACCTCACCAGATGTGTTGTGAGGCATTTGATAGTTGAGCAGCTGCCATGTTGTTTACTTTTATTTTTTTAGGGAATTGTCTAAAGCTAGGCTTAAGGAGCCAGCAGATTATTTGTCTGCATTTTCTAGGCATAGTGATGAAACTTCTGAGGATAGAATTGACTTTAGACCCTTAAGGTTCATCCTGCAGTTCCAGGCCTTCATAGTGTATCAATCCTAGTTGCGTTTAGAACAATATTTTCAGTTTTATTAAATGACAACCTTCGTAAATGTGAACTTATTTACCTTACAAGGGTGTATGATTTAAAATACTTTCAAATTTAATGTAAACAGAAGATGGGCTTTTAAAAATGACAGTAATTTTTCTGTACATGATCATGTGCTTTTCCAAAGTAAGGCAACTGCTGGAATGTCTCCAATGTTAATTTCAGATTCAATTGTGCCTTAATTGTATTTTTTTTTATTTATTTCATTTGTTGCTTCAAATATTCATTTATATATAAATATACTGCTCAAAAAAACTTAAAGGAACACTTTTTAATCAGAGTATATCATCAAGTCAATGAAATGTCTGGGCTATTGATCTGGTCAGTTAAGTAGCAGAGGGGGCTGTCAATCAGTTTCAGCTGCTTTGGTGTTAATGAAATTAACAACAGGTGCACTAGAGGAGAAACAATGAGACAACCCCCAAAACAGGAATGGTTTAACGGGTGGAGGCCACTGACATTTTTCCCTCCTCATCTTTTCTAACTGTTTTTTCACTAGTGTTGCATTTGGCTACTGTCCGTGTCACTACTGGTATCATGAGACGATACTTGGACCCTACAGAGGTTGCACAGGTAGTCCAACATCTCCAGGATGGCACATCAATACGTGCCATTGTCAGAAGGTTTGCTGTGTCTCCCAGCACAGTCTCAAAGGCATGGAGGAGATTCTAGGAATCAGGCAGTTACTCTAGGAGAGCTGGACAGGGCCATAGAAGTTCCTTAACCCATCAGCAGGACAGGTATCTGCTCCTTTGGACTAGGAGGAACAGGATGAGCACTGCCAGAACCCTACAAAATGACCTCCAGCAGGTGTGAATATCTCTGACCAAACAATGAGAAACAGACTTCATTAGGGTGGCCTAAGGGCCCAACGATCACTAGTGGGCCATGTGCTCACTGCCGTGGAGCTTGATTGGCATTTGCCATGGAATACCAGAATGGGCAGGTCCACCACTGGGGCCCTGTGCTTTTCACAGATAAGAGCAGGTTCACCCTGAGCACATGTGACAGATGTGACAGGGTCTGGAGAAGCTGTGGAGAATGTTATGCTGCCTGTAACATCGTTCAGCATGACCGGTTTGTTGGTGGGTCAGTGATGGTCTGGGGAGGCATATTCATGAAGGGACACACAGACATTAGGTATCGGGATGAAATCCTTTGACCCACTGTCAGACCCTATGCTGGTGCAGTGGGTCCTGGGTTCCTCCTTTTGCACAACAATGCCCAGCCTCATGTGGCGAGAGTATGCAGACAGTTCCTGGAGGATGAAGAAATTGATACCACTGACTGGCCCCCACACTCGCCTGACATAAATCCAATAGAACATCTCTGCGACATTATGTTTCGGTCCATCCAACGCTGCCAGGTTGTACCTCAGACTGTCCAGGAGCTCAGCGATACCCTGTCCAGATCTGGGAGGAAATCCCCCAGGACACCATCCATCATCTCATTTGGAACATGCCCTGATATTGTCAGGCATGCATACAAGCACGTGGGGGCCATACTGTATAAACTACTGAGTATGATTTTGAGTTGCTGGAAAGAAATTTCGACAAAATGGACTAGCCTGGCGCATTGTTTTTTCACTTTGATTTTTGGGGTGTCTTTGAATATTTCCAGCATGTTTCAGTTCTAAGGACAAACCTTGTAGATTGTTTCCTTTATTCAAGGGGGAATTCATTTTAATGACTTTTTTAATGCAAATCCACACTGATGAAGAAAATCCTTTTCTAATTTCTTATGCTACAAAAAGGAAAATTTGAAATATACAATGAGATAACTAGTTCATGTGTTGGAAAAGAATTGAACAATGGCAGAAATTGGTCATTTACAAGTTAACAAAGGCATCTAATTTCTACGTGGATCATGCAGGCTGACTGATCATAAATATTCAATGAAGGCACCATATGTTTATTCATTGAATCTGTTTACAAAGTATGTGATTAAACATCTAAACATTCCAGAAAGTGTACAAACTATAGCTGAAATGCTACATCTTCAACTGAACACTGTGTAGACCCAGAGGCAAAATGGGAATATATCACAAAATAATATGGCATGCACTATTTACAAGTGTTGTGCCTGCAGGAAAATTGCTTGTGGCTCATTTTGAAGGCCTTTTCTAGGTTGGCTGTAACCATCTGCTACATTTGATAGCTCTCAGTTTCTTCAGGTTATCAGAGTTACACCACTTCTTTAAATTCCCTCAGTGCCCCATTTTATCATTTTTTTTTTTCAAGACAGTAGTGAACTGCTTCTTCTGTCACTCGTCGGCAGGCATTAAACCTTAGAAATGGAGGTCCTTGTTAGCTGATACCCCATTATCTGTCTTATTACCAACATAATGCTATTTTCTTATTGTCCTTCATGTAATATCCTTCTTAATCAAATTAAACTTAACATTCAGCAGTGACCAGTAGTAATTAGTAAAACCGATTCAATGTGGAAAATGTATTATGTGCTTTTTTCCATTATTCATGTGAAATTGTTAAGCATATATTTTGTTTTATCTGCAATTACATTTTATTGACTTATGGAAGGGAGTATGGCATAACTCATATCTCTAGTATTTGTCTGAATGTACAGTATGTACTAAATTTGCAGCCAAGCATTAAAGAGGTGAAGTGGGCCTATCTAGAATGATGACAAACAATTCAATTGAAGTAAAAAAGTAGCTTTTGACTAGTATAAAGTATACAGTATTCCTGTAAACAGAAAAATAGAGTAATGTCCAAAGAGTTTTAAACTTACCCAAACAAATTGTAAAACAAAGAGTCCCGAAGTCCATGGCAGACAGAGCCTAAATTACAGGTGTTTGAAGCTTGAGAACTAAATGCTTTGAGTCAACAGGAATAAATACAGGGCTGGGAGAAACAGGATTTTTCGTAGAAGGGACGGAAGTGACATCATCTGAAGGGACTTGGAATCGTGCAGCAAAATGTAAAGATGCAACAAATATACTTTCTGTTAGGTAGACATTTAGTGAAAGATGAATATTTCACAGACATAAACTTTGCACAGTTTTTGGAAATGAACACATTTTAAGACACATGAACACATGGTTTTTCATGTACGCTTATGCTGGTAGCCAGCACTGGAGTAAGAACTGTAATATGTATTTTGGATACAAAAAACTACCCCTGCTATGCAGCCAATTAAGTGGGAATGGATATGTGAAGTCATTTAATGCAGCTGGAGGGATAGTTATGTTATATAGTTAGGAAGCAGACAGGCAGAGTTAATAATGCAGTGAAATGGCTTCAGCATTTATCAGAACACAATTGTAACATGCAATGGAATTTCAGACTAAAATCTAGAAACCTCCTTATAATACATGCATTTAATGTTGTAAATACATTAATATATATTGTATAATGGTAATGGTGCACTGATTGTGGACATTGCAATTGCCAGAGCATTGAAAGATGGATATTCTTCAGGCACATTTTTTAAATATGCTGCATTATTTCCTGTATGATGTGTATCAATATAGTGTTTTGGTACAAATCTCAAATTTAAAACAAGGAACTGTGGATATATGCAAGATATGTTCTGCATGAGAGCAATTTTAGTTTTAGGGAAGAAATTCTTTTTCAAGATGTTCTGGAAGCTTGCATGAAAGCAAGCTGGTTATTTAAAAAAAATTTCAGATTCAAGGATTACATTGTCTGCGGTGGGTTGGCACCCTGCCCGGGATTGGTTACCTGCCTTGTGCCCTGTGTTGGCTGGGATTGGCTCCAGCAGACCCCCTTGACCCTGTGTTCGGATTCAGCGGGTTGGAAAATGGATGGATGGATGGAGGATTACATTGTTATACAACAAATGTTTTATAGGACAAATGCTCAGTGACAGATATCTGCAACTAGTTAACATCTCTTGGAGTAAGTGTGTTTACTAAAAGCATATTTTATAAATATATATATATTAATTTAATGTGAAAAAACAAAATATATGATACAAGGAGAAACACTACACAAAAATGTATATTAAAGCACAGCTGTTTGACAAAACTTTTTAGAAAAGGTTTATACTTCTCCCGTAATAACTGTTGTAAAGTGAGGTCCATGGCTGGTTGCCATAGTTTTAAATAAATGCCAGACTTGCGTCTTCAGGTGGGGGCACAGTAGCATGGTGAGAGCGGTTCCCGTACGTGATGCAGGAGTGGATGGCCCTGCACTTAATGCACAGGTGCAGGATAACCCGTGACTCTAATTGGTGCCGGGAGTTG
This sequence comes from Erpetoichthys calabaricus, assembly GCF_900747795.2. Taxonomy (NCBI): domain Eukaryota; kingdom Metazoa; phylum Chordata; class Cladistia; order Polypteriformes; family Polypteridae; genus Erpetoichthys; species Erpetoichthys calabaricus. Next base: position 165,255,826 of record NC_041397.2, on the reverse strand, counting down.
CTTATTGCCACAGCTGTGCCACATCCCCGCTTTGAAAGGGAAGCGCAAGTGCAAGATCAAGAGAGAAAAGAATCAAATGAAAAAGGCTGATCAGAAGAAAAGGAAGTTGAAAGAAGGAAGTGAGAGAGAGAAGAAAGGTAAGAGTGAGGGAGAGATCCTGTGCAAGCCCCTCGGAACAAGCAGACAGCACTTGGGGGTTGATGGCCACTCCAGCTGAGTGACCTGGGAGCTGGAGTGGCTGAAGTGTTGCTCGGTTGTAGTGACTCATCGGAGAGAGGCAGTGTGGCTGCAAGGGAGTAAGAGGCTCAGAAAGGCTTCCTACAGGGTGATCCCTTTGACCACAGGGAGGCGACTCTGGCAATGGAAGTTGGAGGATTGATGGGGTGCCCTGCCCTGAGCCAGAAATGGCTACAGGGGACCAAGCCTAAGAGCAGTGACGAAGTTGGGCTGAACTGCTGGTTAGGCACCTCCTTGGTTGCAAGAACCCGCTCTGGGTTAAGTCAAGGAGACGTCTGTTGGCTAACAGCTTTTTATGTAGTGTGCCATTCTTGATACACTTGTACTACTATCCCCTCAGAGCTTCACTTCCTTGTAATGTACCTGCATTTGTCACTTAAATATTATATTAAGGATTTGACCATTCCATCTTTGACCTCTGTACATACTTGCATTGTGTCCAATGGTACCACTCTATCTTCTTGTAATAGCATTATATTCATAGACGATGCTTTTGCCAGATAAAATAGTACCTATGTGTGAATGCTTTATTTTAAGGTGTTAGGGCAAAGAGAACATGTTTTTTTTTCATTGCTTATTTATAAGTGTGGTTTCAGTTCTCTTCTTCTTCCAATTTAGCGTACTTAACAATTTTCAAATGAACAAGCAGTCCTTTAATGTTTTGAAAGAGCATATATTATATACTGCAATTATTATAGAATACAGTTGCTACAAATTTTACACACAGTAAAATTTACAGTAAACTTTCAATTGTTATGCATAAGTTAAAATAAAATAAACTTATAAAAAATTTTTTTTTTATTAGAACTTTAGAAATGATACTTCTGTGTCGAGCCTACAGTATAGCCTGATGTGTATTTTCTCAAAAATGTGACTATGCATCATGTCCATTCGGACCCTATGCAGACACCTATAACTCTGATTGGCCATTTTGATAACTATGTGTTTCCTGAAATGTTTTGCTATTTTGAAGTAAACATGGAACAAATCGAGGAAAAACTTGAAGTTAGAAAATATACATATTTATATGATGCATCATCTCAACACTGTAAAAATGTGAGGGACAAATGTTTGCCAACAGAAGAAAACATGTAGCATGACGAACAAAAACAGTTAACACAATGCATTTTTTGTTCTTGCATGCTACAAACACTGCCAACTGGCATTCAGGCATGTGCCTGTAGCTTGGTGAAATGCATAACTATAAACTGCTTTCAACGTTGTGGCCTGTGGCATAGGCTCGATACAGAAGGATAAATCAGCCTTTAGCTATTTTAAATTCATTGGATGCACATGTGAGTACTATAAGCTGAACCTCCTTACATCAAAGTTTCTTTTAACTACTGGTATGTGACTCATTTTCTTTCTCATGCTAAAGCACAATGTGCTTAAGTACAATATTAAAAGTAGAGTTATTTACTTGATATGTCATAGTTTGATGATTTTTCTCTGTTTATATTATTATGCAGAAGAAAGTTTTGCAATATGAGTTGGTGTCATTCATCCATACATCCATTTTCAGAAGCTAGTTTATTCCAAATGTGTGGTCACCAGAATTGTCCTAATACCATTCTCAGTTCTAGGCAGGGTACCTGTATATTTCAAAGCATGCTTATTCATACTCTGTTCTGTTATATGGTGTATAGAGGTTTAAGAGCCAAAAAATATATTCATTTACATAAATATGGCTAATACAGTGAAATCAAATATATCTTGAGCTACTAAGTTGTGCTGCCTTTGAAATGTGAAAAACAACACACCATCTTAAACAATACTACATTTATTCTTTAAATAATTTTACTAAATAATATTCTTTGATGGGTATGGTCAGACTTACTTATTTATATTATTTTTATTTATGTATATTATTCCTTTTTTGACAAAGTTTCACCAAGTCTGAAAAATCTGAGTCTTTTTAATAGTGCTGGCTCTGCCTTTTATGCTACCATAGGCCAAAGTGAAAATGTGACACCCAAACCACAGAGTAGTCAAGGCAATTGTAATATTTACTACTGGAAAACAAAGAGCAGGAATTTGCACAAGTCATATATAGATGTCTGATCGAATATCGGGGAGGTTTAGGTGGTGGCTTCAACATGGGAGCTTTTTGCGAGTCTTATTTGGATGTTGGATCAATGAGCAGAGTCATGGCAGAGAAAATTAGGGGCCGCCCAACCAGATATGTGTATTATAGTGGACAAAATGCCGCCCTAGGTGACTGCTTGGTTTGCCTGTGTGGTAGAGCCAGTCCTGTTTCTTAACAAAACATTTCCCCTTTTTTATATAGGACAGACTTCAGGGTACTGAAAATGACAATGCAATTATGTGTGGCTTTCCGCATGTAGGAAATACAAGTAGTCTTTTTGATGTTGAATAGGATTGAGTGGGAGTGAATTTTATTAAAACCAAACAGAAAATTTATCTGAACACAAAATATTATATATATATTTTTCTTAATTTGATTTAGGACGAATGTTAAGTGTATTTACTCTTGTCTCAGCTTGTTCTTAAATAAAATCGAATGAGGATGAAAAAATAGTAATTAGGATAATTTAGGATATGCTTGTCTGACATTAAGTTCTTAGAACATTTGGATAGAACCAGCTTTTCAGTCAATGCATTAACAGACAGGAATAGAACACCATTTTAACCATAGAGCTTTGACATGCAAATCATTGAAATATCATGTTTTAATTATAATTAATGACAGCATACTGACAAGAACATAAATTCTGCAGTGCCCTTCTAAAAAGCAAAATTTCCAAACATATCTTGCGGATGTAACATAACAGATTTTCATTGTCCTTTGATCACCACAAAGAGCTGGCTCTCAGTTGGTGCAATGAACATAAAGTGCTATTGTTGCAGACATTAGTCAATGTTAGTAACTCTGTAGTGTGAGTACACTATACATGAGTATTGTTTTTGTGGGAAACCTGAAGTTATCTTATGAGGTGTTAGTTTACCAAAATCTAAACTGAACAAGTCATTTAACCTGTTAGTGTACTAATTCCTAAACTATATATATGCATTTAAATAAAGGTAATATATTTTGATTTTGTGGTTGCCTTGTGGAATTGTCAGTGAAATAAACAATAATAGCCTGACTTTGATTGTTCTTGGCATCAATGATTACTAGCACAGTAAATAGAAATATACAACCATTTTAAACCTGATTAATCTAAGGACCTTCAAAGTCTCAGGCTATTCTGGAAACATTGGGTGCAAGGCAGGAGTTAACACTGGACTGAATACCAAGCACAAGAGTTATGTTAGAGTAATCTATTAACACACATTTTTTTCATAGTTTGAGAGGAAAAACGGAGCTCCTGAAGCAAAACCCTAAATACCCTAAAACCCTAAATACCTAGGAATCCACAACACAGACAGTGACTTAGTTTTATTCAAACCAATTTTCATCAGTATCTGATAAAAATTAGTGTGTCTTTAACAGTGTTCAGTCTGATTATTTTTTTCTAAAATACATTTTACCAGATTATTTGTAACTCTGTTCTGTACATGTTGACATTCATCTGCTAACCTAGAATTATTCTACCTGTACATTTGAAAGCACCACATCTTTTTAAAAGAGAAGTGTTTCACTTTAACTCCACCCGCCTTTATTTTATCCTAATCTGACTCATTAAATTATAATTGTCATTTCTTTTGTATGTTTTCGGGTTTGTTGTTTTGGTATAAAAGCACTGACCTACATATAGTACATTTTGTATAATGTGAATTTACTAAGTTTGAAAGAGGCATGAAATGAAAGCACAAATTGGATAGAGTATAAAACGCATTGTTCTTAATGTTGTTTTCTTTTTGGGTACCAGGGTACAAAATGCTTCTCGCTTTTTTGCAATTATTTCCCCTATATCAGCAGAAGTAAATTTGTGGGATTATATTGTAGCAATGATTGTTTTTCCTCTGTTGCTGTAGAAAAATAAAGATTTTTGTTTTACATTGTAACCTTTAAACCATGCATTCTCATTCAATAATTCAAAGTGACTAAATGGCTAATTTTAGAAGTAAGGTGCTTTTACTAGCAAGCTGATCAATAAATTAAATGGATTAATTAAGTTCTGCTGTCATGTCCAAGGACTGTCAGTAAAGGCATCCACTCTCAGCTGCCATTTATCAACAGACAAAACTTCAATAACCACTATATTCTGTTTGCAATGTTGTGGAGAAAAGTGTCAGGATTGCAGAGAGTAAGTATTTTACAAGGGTGGTGGTTATACATCAGATATTTATTTGACATGTGGTAATAGAAGATCATAATGTTAAAACTGTTTCAGTCTGTTAACTCTGATATATCAAAGGGGCCAAAAGTAGGTTTTAAGATTGGAAGTACAGTATCTTTGAATAGTATAGGCTTTGCTAAACTGTAATGCTCACAATCATTATAGCCTATGTAGACATTTTTAAATGGCTGAGTACTATTCTTGAATAATGGGGTGTAGTTTTCTACAGATGTATTGTACTTTCTTTGAGAGAGTATACTGAATTAAAAGACAGTTGATTAATCATTTCACTTTGTTTCTGTAAGTATGGTTTATACCATGTGCATTTAGCAGTTAGAATAAGCGAGTCATTATTTTCTTACTAAATGACTGTTAAAGACATCCTTGTTTTCCTTTTGTTGAAATGGTAGTATGGTAAAATATTTTCCTTCATGGTCTAAACCGCAATCACTACAGCTTTTAAGGTTTCTGCCTCCTAGTTGACATGTTTTTGATCGGGATCAATACTGATACAGTAATGATGAATACCTCTTTTCAGTTTAATCCAAGAATAGATGCTCTGTTATGTTCTTATTAGCATTACAAGTGGTTCTCAAAATGGTCCAGAAAAAGAAAAGTTGTAGGTACAGGGAAACCAATGGCATTCAGAACAGAAAGTTACATTAATTACCCAGCAAAAAAGTGTTCCTCATTTATTCTAATAACATTTTCAAATAAGGAATTTGATTGTTATAACAAGGAAAGAAAATATCCTGTCTGGACATTGTTCTGTTGGTAGGTTGTGTGCTTTTATGCAGTAGAAATGAGTTCCTAGTAAGAAGAAGTGTGAATTTAAATGAATTTAATTTGTCCTGCCATAGACTATTTTTTTGAGGGATGTTACTTGCATTATGGTCAGTAATGCTGAGACTGGTGTCATTCCTAGGTGAAACAGAGTGGCGAAAGTTTTTTTTAGCTATTTGATTAATCTGTGTCACTTATATTTTTCTGTTCCAATTTCTTACTTTTTTTTATTTAAAGAAATTTATTTTCTGGACTGTGTATATTGATACTCTTAGGTTTGCTCTTTTATTGATGGCATTTCTGGGCTGTATTCTTTTCCTGTGCTACTGTTGTACCTGGCAAGTCCTTTCCCATTTTGTAAACCAATTAAATATAAATAGTCCTTTTCAAATTTCTAAGACCACCCAAGAAAGTTCTTTTCTAAAGCTTATCTAATCCGTACATTTTTATTTTACTCTTGAAACACCTGTACAAAATTAGCATAAACGCAAATATCAGTAGAATGAAACAAATCATGAATTTCATGTGTTTTCCAAATACTTGTTTCTGTCTAGTGAAAAGTTTCCTAAACCTCTGCCTGAGCTACTGTTCATTTTGTTTACTTATGTTTCACCCACAGCATATGTGATTCAAATTAATGAGATAGTGATTAGTTGAACTAGTTGTCCTAGCAGTACAATTTCTCAAATAGTGGGGTGCCTTGAAGAGAGGTTTGGAACTGAATAAGGTAATACAGTTTGACAGACATAAAATTACTTTTATTATTTATTGTGACATTATTGGACTTCGATAAAGTAGAATTTTGACCTTAGGTTAACTGTTGGTCCATGTAATATATCATTCCTCGAAAATACAGTCAGCCCTCTGTGTCTGCAAGGACTTGGTTCTAGAGCCTCCTGTGGATGCTCAAGTCCTTTAAATGGTATAATACTTGCATATAACCAATGCACAACCTCCTGTATACTTTAAATCATATCTAGATTATTTATAATACCTAATACAGTGTAAGTGCTATGTAAATAGTTGTTATAATGTATTGTTCAGGGAATGATTACTTCAGCAAGTGACATTCCACTTTTTAAAAGATCTAAGATTTTTGTTTTCTCATTTAGAGATAGCATTTCATTCTCTATCTTAGCCTTTGAGGGACTGGTTTGAGCACTTGAATTCTTTTTAGGAGCCATATTTTCACAGAAACAAATGATGCACACAATGTAATGCCATGGGCCTCGCAGCATCTTACAGTTGGGATTGCCAAGTGAGTGGCTTTTGTTTAAAGAAATGCAGGGCAGTGCTTGCCTCTGTGAATGCCTATACCCCTGTCAATAATAGCAGTTTCATTGGTTGAAACTGTAGTATTTCATTTACAATGTACCAATTACCTACAGGCAGTCTGTCTGTGTCCAAGCCAATTCTGCACATCTTTCTGCAGGCGTGCCTTATAGATAGCCTTATCTAGGTTTAAAGTTGGTGCCTGGTCAGGTGTTTATGGGATGATGGCGAACTCGCTTTGATTGGCTTGTCGAGAGAGCAATGACTTGAAGAATCAGATAGTCAGTTTAACTTTTTGGTTAATGATTGGTTAGTCTTTAATTAATGTTATTTATTTATTTATTTTTAGTGATCTGTAGTGCTACAACATTTGTAAAGATGGAAACTGTTTCCCGCCTTGGTGATTGATAGTGTTCAGAAGCTGACGTAGGATGGTTGAGTGAGGAAGAACTTTCCTTTTATAAAGGCAGCAATTTCTGGAGAATGGGATTGATCAATGTATAGAGAAGAGGAAGGCTGCTTCAGGCAAGCAGAGCTAGACAACTGAAGAGCAGTGTAGTGGCACAGCAGTTGGCTGCCATATAGCAGGAGGCTACTGCCAGGTATGCATACAAGCACTTCATTTATTACATATTCTAGGTGGTGCAGAGCGTAGAGTAGATGACTCACAGCCAAGGATGCCATGAATTCAAATCAACAACAACAACAACAACATTTATTTATATAGCACATTTTCATACAAAAAGTAGCTCAAAGTGCTTTACATAATGAAGAGAAGAAAAATAAAAGACAAAATAAGAAATTAAAATAAGACAACAAATCCCAGGTCCTCATTTTGTGGAGTGCTTTGAGTAGTGAGCTATTATTATTTTTAAGTGTAGAGTGGTAGCTGCCTGGTTAAAGGATCTAGGCTAGTTACTTAAAGCTTGCTGGTTTGAATCTTGGCAGTGACAGAAGGAATGTTACTCCATTGGGCCCTTGGGCAAGGCCTGTAACCTGAAATTGCTCCACAGGCACTGTACAAATAGCTGACCCTGCACTTTTTGTCCCCAAAACTCCCTGGAGAGTAACTTAGAGTATGTGATAAATGACAAGTTTCTAATAAAGAAAGTTGTATATGGTGAATAAAGGATTAAATATCACCTAATCACCATGTTCTTAACTCTCACTGGAAAAATCCCAGATTCTTTTACAGGTGGTCTAGAGCGGAAGCCTTTCTAGGATATCCTGAGACTACCTCTAGGTCTTACTTCAGTGGACCTTGCCTAGTACTACTCCAAAGTCTTTCTGTATTGATAAACTCCTCATCCCATCATGAACAGTGACCCCAGCAAATCGGTGTTGGAACATTATTTCATTTGTTTGTGTTGGCAATCTCATTTTTTCCATTGCATCCTAGAGTATGGATGGATGTGAACGGGACTGTACACTGAAGGATAAATCAAACGTTTTTACAGCACAGTCCAGTAAAACCTCTTCAAACTGTACCTGCTACAACAATTTGTTGGTCAGTCTTAATATCACTGCTTCCCTCACTCTTGAACAAGACCCCATTGTTTTTGAGATCCACTTCACCTGAAGTGGCTACTTTCCACTTACCTGAAGGACACAAGCCACTCTGTTTTGAAAGAGGGCCATTAGATTGAATTTGGAGGTGTTAATTTCATTCCATTCACATTACAGTAAGCTACAAACTGTTCTAGTATGTACTAAACTTTCCCTCATGGTCATAGCTCTTTGTGGCTACAATCACTAGTGAGCTATTGAAAAGTATTTATTTAGACTGTATGTTACAGACCACTCCAAAGATTCATGACAAACTTTCTGAGGAGAGAGTTAAACTCTTGAATCTTGAACCTAGGCCTTTGTGCCAGTTTGAATATTCTAGGTCTGACTAGTGGAAGGTCTATTCATCTGTGCCATTTGTGACCATTTGACACCTCAGTACTGCTGTTTACCCAAGTGTCCAGATCAGATCACTGACCTTTGACTTAAGATCCTGTAATACAAGGTACACTTACAAGCATATGTAATGAATAATCAATGACTATCACAGATATGCAATATTAATTTATCACTCAGATTCAGATAATGCAGCCTTAGGCTATTCTTTCTGGTTACACCCTATCAGTCATCTCTATCATTCCCCATGTGAGTGCTGAAATCTCCGAGAAGGTGCAATTAATCAGTAGATGGCATCCTTTTCAGCAACAAAAAGGCTGAATGTTTTGAACAGTGGTTTAGTACATATAAACCATCAATGCTTTCTTCACAGCACCTGAAAGCCATATTGAAAAGATAGATAGATGAGACCCTCCTATACACCAGACCAAACTGGTTTTACATGTATGACACCTTGACAAGAGTTTAACATATACCTCACTCTTAATTTTAAAGTTTGGTTGCAGATTCAGTGTTGTGCATAGAAGTGATTCTGGCTGTATTTGGCTAGTATTTTTCAGCCTTCTGCATAGGCTCTTTTGCCATACCTGCCATGCCCCAAGAGTTAATTTCCAATGTTAAGGTGCAGTCGACATTTGCAGCTTTTTATTACCTTTCCCATAAGAGTGTTGAGCCAAATAGACAGCTCTGCATTGCTTTTTGGATTTTGCCTGACCTGACTACCTATGTCACTGGGTCAAGATGCACTTCACACAATATCCCATTTCATTTCTCTCATGAATTTGTAATTTTTTGTTGCTATAGTAGACGCCACAATTTTTGTGGTGCAGCACATTACACATTGCCTGGCAACATGATGCAAGAAACGTAGCACATGACTTATTGAAAGAAAGTGAAATTGTCTGTGCAGATGGTATACCCTACATAATCTCAACTTGAATACTCCAAAAGTAGCGGAAATGGCTACAGATTTTAGGATACACTCCTTACCTGTTGCGACCCTGGTTATAAATGGTTTCTGTGAATAGGGTAGAATCACATAAAATCTTGGTACCACTATGACTCACAGCCTGAACTGCAATGAATATGTACTCTCTCTTATCAAAAGAGCACTTCATATATTTTGTCTCTTCAAATTAAAGTTTAATCTGTTTCAGTTGGTGCTGGTTCACATTTACAGAGCAGTCATTGAAAGTATGTTCAATTTCGCCAAAACTGCCTGGTATGGCAATTCATCTGCTCACTCAATATATACAATGCAGCAAGTCAATTGGACAAGAGAAGGAATTACAGACCTGAAACTGGCTTTGTTGAGGACCTGTATACATCATGGGTCAGGAAGTATGCAAGAAATATAATCACTTACCACACTTACAAATGCAACCATCTCTTTCAGTTTCTACCATTGCAGAAAAGTTACCAGCCACTAAAAACAAGAACCACTCAGTACATAAATAATTTCTTTTCTACTGCAGTTACTCTGCTTAAACACATCCTCTGATTAATCTTTTCTGTCTCACTGATCTTCACTCACTTCAATCCAACTTAAATTATGCTTACTTTAGTAAGACTAAGTTTTCCTGGAAATGAGTACAATTTTACTTTGTCATAGTATTTTATATTATGTTTTGTTCAATATATTAACATTCACATTTACTGTACTATAATGTCAATGTCATACTGTATTGTATATTGTGATGTTAATTTCCTTTGTTTTTATCAACTTGTTTTAACAACAAAGGAAATTCCTAGCAACTATGTTGACCTGTGGTTAAGTTTGATGTTCAAGCATGCTCCACTGAACATATTCGTTTCCAGGTCCCAAGCCTAAGAGTAGTACTGTATGAGACAAGTTGCGTATCTTTTGGGAATTGGAGAAAATGATAGTACCCAGAGAAAACACACCCAGATGTGTGCATAACATACAGACTCACACAGACTTGTTGTATTTTAAATGTACTGCAATTGTAGCTTTAGAGTATAACCTTTTTTTTTTATTCCGCTGATCATTTCTTTTGTGAAATGTAGTACAAGGGCCAGAGAGATGAAAGCACTTTGCACGATGAGCTATTTTCTTTATCTTGGGTTACTCTTTATATTACTACAGTTTGAATAAGTGAATGGAAGTGCTGAATTTTTTTTTTTTAAGTACTTCTTGCACTTAACAACTGAAACAGCAGGCGTCACATTTCATACCTACAATTCCAAACCGTGCAGATGTGCTTGTGACAGAAGGCTTTTCAATCCTCCTCATGCATCCTCAGCAGTTCCTTTTTATTGTATCTATCTTTTTAAAAGAGGATTAAGATTCCTTTATTTCGGTTGCTCTACTGTGTAAAGTTGAAAATGCATTGCTGTAGGCTATTTTAACTCTTTAAGAACATTTTCCCCACCAACTCTCAATTACTTAGTGTTCTAAAAATGTGTTTATCATCTTTCTGTTATTTAGTCTGACTATTGCAAAATTAAAAATGTTTTGTTTCTATTGGACCTGCTTTACTGGCGGGTACTAGTAGACCTCAGATATTGGCCTTTTTCCTTCATGGAATTTTAAAAAATTGCATCTGTCAGCATATTTTTATCAAAATATTCATTGTATTCTTTTATTCAAGCTACTGTACAATGGACTGCAAAAAGAAAAATAGCAGAAGCACATTAAATCTGTAGCTCAGGATCTTTGTGAAGGTACTTAGAATATTATAATTCATGAAAACTTTTATTCATGATCTGCTATATAAGAGCAGCTTATTGTGAATATTTTGTGGGAAAAATGTAGTTTATGATATAAACTTTTTTTCTCTCTGAAAGTCAGTACTAAAGACAAACTTTCTATGTTTTCTTTTCATGAATCACATGTACATTCTCGATTAATGAAATTGTGTTTAAGGTGCAGATCTGTGTATTGGTATTGGTAAGCAGCAGAAGTGTACACAGGATCTGCTGTATCTGCCTCTTCTTTTTACCCTCTACACAACTCCAATTTAGACCAGCTACAGAATTTATTAGGTGACTCCTCCCTTTTAGGTTACTTCATAAATGGAGATGTGGAAGAGCATAGCTGGTGGGAAGCCAGAGGAGCAACTGAACATTTCCAAGACAGAGAACTTTGGTGGTAGACTTTTGTTGTGTCAGTAAAGCCCAGAGATTGGTCAGTATTATGGAGGTGGAGGTGGCGAAGTCTTACAAATAACTGAGGAATCATCTGAACAGCAGATGTGATTAAGTGAAAGACTCACACCTGCCATGTGAAAAGGGGCAGAATGTTCTGTTATTTTTAAGGAGGATAAACCCTTGCTTAGACTCTATTCTAAAATTTAGATTACTCTTGAATGACAAAAACAGTGTATGCACAAAATAAATCCAAGTTTATAAAACACATGTCATGTCCCACACCAATTAACCTTTATAAATCACAAATCAACTTACAAATATGCTGTCTTGTACAAGTTTTTAGCAACTTCACATCATTTCCCACGGGTAACTACATATAGCCTAAAAAACAAACAAAAAAAGCCTTCTTTGAATATTCATGATGTAATCATCATAAATTTGGCCATATTCCTGAGTGACATCTTTACTACAAACCATGGGAGAAAAGAGGAAAAGGGGCAGAATTCAAAACTTAAATGAATGTGCACTAGAGATGTTACAGACTAGAGACCATAAAATATTATTTTTCCCAGTCTCTGCAAAAGTCACAAATACAAGGGAAAAAAAAGAGTGAAGAGAAAAGTAGCAATGAACAAGGATAGAACAGGGATTGAGTGATTTCTGCATGATGGTATCTGTAATGTAGGCTACAGTTCAGTGGATGGCTCCTAGAAGTCTAAATTGGTTCAGCATCATGAACATTACAGGGCAGATAATTTTTGTCGAAGTTAGAAGCGCTTATGATTAACCATTCTTTTCATTAGGTGCTTCCTAGAGCCCTGGATTATGTACAATGATCTTTTTTTGCACTTAGATGTTCTCATTTTTTTCTTTTTTCACTGCATGCCAGTTATATCAAGCATAGGAACAATATTTCATTAGAAGTACTATATAAGAAATATGTATTCTCCCATTGCCTTTAGGCGAGTGTGTTGGAACAGCTTTAAAAGCCCCTGTGCCAATAGTTTGTTAGTTAATGATGAGGGTAGGTGTCACTGTTGTGCGTATTAAGTTTTTTTTATTATATTATTTTATTTTACACATGCCATTGACTGTTTTAAAGGTATTTTTCAACCTTAATAAGCCAGTGTGTCCCCTAGATTTTGGGAGAGCTTCAGCACTTGGGTGAAAGAGGTTTTGGTTGCTACATAGCCTTTGGATCTATTATCCAACCTTTTTTCTTTCTACCAATATCTTTTTTAGGACTATTTTTTTTTTGCTTGATTGTTGCATATTTTTGTGGATTGTTTACCTTTTTAATGACATCATTTTCTTGAGGACTTTTGTTCTTTTTCTCACCAAAAAATACTGGATTATACCTCTTCCTGCAATAAACATTGACTTTTATGGAAAATTTTGTTTCCTCTACAATTTTTGGTGAAACCAATAGATTTTTACACACTGAACACAAGTATCTATTTGTAATTTCTGAATCACGTAGGGTTTTCAAAAAAAATAGCAATTATGCATTTAACATTGTAACATCTCCAGCAGGAAAGGGAACATTACAATATTGGAACATAAGCAATACGAGAGAAAACTAGAAATGTTTTGCAGTAGATTTTCATTTGCAGTCACTGTGCAATGCTTCATGTATCAGTGTCCAACGATAGTTTCCCATATAAACAGACTCCACTTTCCCTGGTAGCATTTCTCCAGGTTGACAAAGTCTTGGTGAAACCTTTCAACATGTTCATCACTGATGAATCCTAGGTTGACTGGGAAGAAGTCCAAATTGGAAAGAAGAAAATGTTTCTTCAGTGACATGTTGCAGTTTATCGACATATTCGGTGCCTTGTAGTTGTCCAGAAAGTGAGAAACAACATCCTTGAAGGTGGTCAATGCAGCAAGTTCAGCACCCTGCAGAAGGCCATCAAAGTAACTGTTCTTCATCACCTCTCGGATCTGTGAGCATCACTGATAAGTGGAAACATCTATCGCAAGTATGCATAGACTGTTGCTTTGCTCATCAAACTTGAGCTATGTTCTTTGGATTAACCAGTGGGTCATGTGCAACATTCTTCTGCCCTGGAACCAATTTCCTGTGAGGGCCAGTCCTTTATCACGTAATGTGAATCTCTTGCTCGACTCTCCCACTCGCATACAACTGTACTTAGTGTATCCAAGCAGCAGACAGAGTAAAATTGCAGCCACCTTCAGATCGACGCACATATTCCAGTTGTACCTCGAGTACTGAATGTGTTTCAACAACAGCTGCATGTTCATATGTTTCCTTCATATGAACAGCTTGTCCATCGGGTATGGAAGGGTAGATATTTCTATTGTGCAGCAAATTGGCCTTCAAACTTAACAATGATGAGTCAATAAACAGTCGCCATTCTGTTGAATCATGTTCTTACCCAAGAGCAGAAAGCAATCCATTGATGTTACTGCAAAAAGTCAGACTTTTAAAATGTCTGAAGAATTTAGTCAAATCTTCATGACATCAGCGAAATACTGAATTTTTTATACCTGGTGAAAACAGGTTCCATCCTTAAAACATTGATCTAAGCAGTTCTGCCAGACTCTTTGATAAATCTAAATCTCTGACAAGATCGTTGAGCTCTGCCTGAGAAATTAAATGAGGATCGCTGGATATTAATGACTCAAAATCTGGATCATCAGCAGTCTGCAGCAGCTTCCATCTGCATTGGTTCATCCATCTCTGTCTCCTTGTCCTCGTCGTCCAGCGTACGCACCTCTGACGGTTTGGGAATAGGAAGACTTTAGTTGTGTGGCACTGGTATCATTGCAGAGACAAGGTTCGAGTACTCAAATTTCCTGTTATTGAACAAAAAACCGAGACCTTCATAATGCAGAAGTAACAATTGGTTACATGATCCTTCTGTTCCCTCCATATTATTGGGAATGGAAATGGCATGGATAATAACCAAAATGATTATTTTAAGGTAAAACATCTGTTGTGACTTTGTAAAATGTGTTAATGGTTTGTTTATCATTATTTATGATTGTTTAAAAAAAGAACCAGACTTGTTGAAATAAATGAACTTCATAGACTCATAATGAAGAAAAATGAAAGGCCTACTTTGGAACATGTTATGGATTTCAGTAAAGTGAGTCCAGGATTAAGTTATATCCAGGTGTTGGTTTAGGTCATGGCCATCCAAACTATCCTTGTTTTTCGTTAATAACTAGCAAGTACTTGCAGTATTTCTTTGATCTGACCTGTTAAAATTTAAAACCTACTCCAAGAGATAAACAAGGTAATTCAGTTCATTTCAGAATCTAAGTAATCAACATAGACCTCACTGTTAATATTTGCAGTGCAGAAACAATTGGAATGTATTTTGTAATGCTTATAGTAATGCATTGCATTTGTCTTTCCAACAGATGGTACATCACAAAAATTTCCAGTAATGGAATCATTACTACATATCCAACGCATATGTTTCTTTTCTATGCCATTTGGTGTGGGATTCATAAAAGCAGTGTTAACATTTGTGATATGTCAACTATTGGATTGACAGAAATGAGTCCACATAGACACACAGGCACTTATCCTTTTATTATGGTGGATTTTGTGTTTTTAGCATTCTGAAGTGTGCTGCCTTATGTATGAAATGTTCATGTTATTAGACTTAATTTCCATCCATAATGTTAAGACATGAATTGTGTTTGACTGAACATAAGTTCTGGTAAGTATGCAGCCTTTAACCCAGTTAGGCTGACCATTTTTGTTCACCCAATATTAAAACAATTTGAAGAATTGACAATTGAATATATGCAAGATGCTATTTTTAATTTTATTTGTTCCAAATTTCTAAAATTTTCTGTGTGAAGCAGAATCCATTAGTGCCTCAGAGTGTCAGATGAAGAAATCATTTTAAAGTTGGCACATACCCAAGGACTGGGCGATATAACGAAAAGTTTGGTTGTACTGGATACACTTTTACATTTTAAATTTTCAGAGGATGTATTGCTTTATTATTTTTTTCTTTTTGAGCTGACAGTGTTTATGCACACTTTACCACTGTTGTTTGAGTATTTGCACTTTAACACCCTGATACTATTGCTAATATATAATTGACCTTGCAATTAAAATTGCCTTTCAGGCATGTGTATACATTCTCGTCATCTTCTTATAACCTTTGTCTGATCTATTTCTAAGTCTGTGCTTCTAAAGTAGGTTTCACAATATACCTTAACTCTTTGAGGGCTGAATATTTATTTCAAAAAACATAGTTTCTGAAAAGCAATGGTTTCACACAGAAATCAACATAAAACGTCTGTTGCTGCATGCTGTGGTTGCCATCTTGCCAAGAATGTGCTTGCTGCCAGGCTGTCTTTGTGTGCCTGGGACAAAGTTGTGGTGCATTGCAATCTGGTTTCTACCTCTTATCATTGTTAAGTGGCAGTCCTCCCTGGCGAACATTGTCAGTACAACGACTAGCTGGGGACCAATCAGCTGAAGCTAGAACCTCACTCTCGTTTTCAATCACTTGTATCAAAATCTGAGTCCGACAAGTCATAGTCTAGTTCAGAGATGATAGGCAAAACGTTGTCCACAGAGTATTTTGCTTTATGCATTCGCTTTGATCTCTCGCCAAATGTCAGTGCCATTTTTGCCGTTGTTTGCGCCTTGCTACTCACGCAAGCACAGGAAATCTCGGTTAAATCAATGAATCTAACTTTCCTTCTAGCAACAAGAGTCCAACTAAAATATAATGGTTGGTTTTGTCACAGTTTACAGTCGATTACCATCGACAACTCCTCCTTTTGACAAAAGTCGACATCAGCCCTGAAAGAGTTAAACACATCTGTGCTCATTTAAGTGGCTTTTAAAATGATGGATTCTAAATATGAATTGCCTAGTTGCAGTGTTTTCTAGTACAGCATTACCAGAGTCATTTGCTGTGGTCCAAATGAAAATTACTATAATGTGGTATACTTTGCGACCTGCACAGATTTACTAGATATACTAGAGCCTCACTGCACATTTTATAGAAAGCCCAGAGATTAAAAGCATGTATCTATAAACAAGTAACTGTCCAGAAGATCACACTGGGTGAGATCATTGCGCAAGGCCTTCAAAATGCAGTTAGGGCATGGAATTTAATAGAAAATTGAAAAGTATGCTTCACCACAAAAAACGGCAGCAATGTAATGAGTAATTATTTGCATTTGTATAATGTTTTTCTCACTACTCAAAGGGCTTT
This sequence comes from Erpetoichthys calabaricus, assembly GCF_900747795.2. NCBI lineage: Eukaryota > Metazoa > Chordata > Cladistia > Polypteriformes > Polypteridae > Erpetoichthys > Erpetoichthys calabaricus. The sequence continues at coordinate 165,239,061 of NC_041397.2, read as the reverse complement.
AATAGTGACTGGGGAGCCATCTTCAAGCACCACCAGTGTGCAGTGTTCAACATCCACCTGGATGGCAGCCATTTTGCACTAATATGTTCACCATTCATTAACTATACGGTGGTTAAGATAGTGAGAGACAGTTAGAGACGAGATGGTTAGGGAAGCAGAATGACTAGGCCATGGTGGACAGTATGACCAGGACATCGGGATACACCCTACTGTTTACGAAGGATGCTTAGGGATCTTTTTGACCAAAGAGAGTCAGGACCTCGATTTTTACATTACATCTGAAGGACGGCACCATTTTTACAGCTAAGTGTCCCCATTAATGCACCTCGTCAACACCTCTTCCAGCAGCAACCCAAACTTTTACTGGTTGGTCTCCCATCCAAATAGCAGCCGGGCTTGAACATGCTTAGCTTCAGGTTGATGACCTGTCAAAGATGTGAGCTTGAATAAATTGACAAGCCTGGGGTGTTTTGGACATCACTATTTGTGGGTAGGCTATATCATGTTTTACTTAATCAAAATTTCAAAGCTGAGTTTTATTTCATTTTGAATATCATTCTCAGTATTATGTGTAACAATAACTAAGGCTTGATTAACTGATTACTATGGAATTACTGATTTTATGTTAGAGAACTTAAGAAATTATATTTGAAAATTCAATATAACTAAGATATTTGCATGAGTGTGTGTTTGTTTATGAGAAATAGTGAAGAGCTACATTTATACTAATATCAAAATATTTATATGCTATACAATGAACAAATCGTTTTATTGAGAGAAATATTGATGTGACAGATAAATTGGATATTCTAACATAGTCTTTAGATAAGTGAAACTTCTACCACAGTATTTTAAAGAAAATAAAATATTGATGTATATTGATTATTGCCAAATTACCTAAAATATCAACATATAATTTTTAAGTCCTGATATCTAGTCCTAATATATATGTGTGTGTGTGCGCATGTATGTGTATATGAAAGAGAAATACTGAAGATACAAATGTTTACCAATACATTTATATGCTATATAATAAATCATTGGTATATTGTGTCTCTGTGTGTGTGTTCTGCTCATTGAGAGAAATACTGATCTGACAAATAAAATCATTGATTATTCTCACATGGTCCTGAGTATAAATGAAACTTATGATTTTTAAACTACTTTATTGTAGTATCCCTTAATTTTTGTTTTCTTAATATGAAATAATTCAGCCTTTCTTTACAGCTCACACATACATAATTCTTACATCTCTTTCTCATGACTTTCTTTACTACTGTACAGTATATCATCTTTATAAGGTGAAGACCAAGCTACACATGAAATTCCAGAGGAGGCCTTACAAATCAGTTTAATAATAATAATGTTTAGCTTCCATTGCTTTTTTGCCTACTTAACAACTTCTGTAAACTTGTAAATTGCAGAGTTGGAGTTATCTAATCATGATGAATATTTTTACATTTTAATTACAATTAAAGTATACTTGCCACACATCTGTCTAGTCTTTACCCACTTTGACTGTTTTTAGCGATTGTGATTGCTTTAGGATATCAGTTAATCCAATAGTTTGTCATCTGCAAATTTAACTAAGTTGAAAATTACTGACTTCACTTTCTCTCCTCTTAGGGCCATGGTAAAACATGTTGATGTTCATCTCATCCTCAGCAACTTATTTCACAGAGGGCTATCATCCTTTCAGCATGTTTTGGTCTGTCCTCCAGTGTTCTTTTACCTGTGGACAAAATCATTTGATAAAATACATACAATGGTGACTCAAAAGTATTCCAGCTTGAGTAGTGGTGTGTACTTTAGTGTATCCTGATTGACTGGCATCCCATCGATGACTGTTTCAACAACAATATTTATTTCTATAGCACATTTTCATTCAAGGGATGTAGTTCAAAGTGTTTTAGAAGAAGTTAAAGGATAAAAAAACTGCAGAGGAAAAAAACAAATTGGAAAACAACAAGCATAAAAATAAATAAATGAAATACCAAAAACAGTCAATAAGAATATACAGATACTGTACACAAGTAATAGATAAAGTGGAATCCTTAATTTTGGATTTGTTTTATGTCTTTTTAATTATGATAAGCCCAACCAATGGTCAGATCACCAGGGAGGATAGAAAAAAAATAAGACTCCGACTGACGATGTTGGAGTGAGGAAAAAAAATGGCAGGGGATTCAAGTACAAAAGACCACCCAGCCCCCACTGGGCATTCAACTTAACATAAATGTTTTCTGCTTTGCATTCTTTAAATTTGAATTATCATCTGCATCAAACAAACTGATAGGTTAAAAGCATAGCTATGGACCGATTACTGAAAACTCAATTAAAAAAGAAGAAGAGTTATCTTTTTGATCTTATTTAAAGTCCTTAATGTAGCAAAAATGTTATTCTGTTTTTTGTTCCTTGAGCCTCAAAAATGTCTATTGATGTACCTGTTCAAATGTTTTCTGTTGTAAAATGAAAATATCCTGCTCTACTCTGACCTTTGCTGTTAACTTTCTACTACTGCTCACAAACGCTGCAAAATCTTTATAAGGATATATCATGCAGAGCATTGCAGAGACCATTCATTAAGTTATTAAGCTTATTATTGTTGAAACTGAAACTAACAACAACTTGGCAAATAACGAATAGTACCGGTCAAAGTCTGTTGAGTCGTGGAGAAAATTTACATTAAAGATTTTCATTGTCACAGAAACAATAGATTAAAACAAACTCTTGCAGGCTTAAAGTTCTCGACTAAAGTAAATACCAAAAAGACCAAGTAACTAGTTGCTTTGATTCTTTTCCCCTGGGCATTCAAATATTATGTGCGCAGTAGTGTTAAAGATCATGACAGTAGTGCAGTAGTTCTCCCATATTCTTTGAGACAATTTGTTCAGCTTAGATGCTTTAAAAATTAAAATGGAGAGAGCTTCCCTCATGCTTTCAGATAGGGGTCCTAAAACAAGGTACAATATGTCTAAAACTACCATAATTTTCTTATTTACTCTTATAGTTACTGGGTATACTCTTACATAATGTTGTGATGGTTTTGCCTAGTATGTGAGGGGTTACTAGGCAGAAGACAATGCCATATAACAAGGGTTGTGAAAGAACACAGGCAGGAGAAAGCGTCAATCATTATTCTTTATCTAAATCTTCGAAGAGGTAACAAGTGTATTACATGTTAGCCACATGTTAGTCACATTGCTACAAAGGAAAAAATGTCCTCAGGCTATATTTAAAGAATTCATTGATTAGGTTGGGCGGCACGGTGGCACAGTGGGTAGCGCTGCTGCCTCGCAGTTGGGAGACCTGGGGACCTGGGTTCGCTTCCCGGGTCCTCCCTACGTGGAGTTTGCATGTTCTCCCTGTGTCTGCGTGGGTTTCCTCTGGGCGCTCCGGTTTCCTCCAAAGATGTGCAGGTTAGGTGGATTGGCGATTCTAAATTGGCCCTAGTGTGTGCTTGGTGTGTTTGTGTGTGTCCTGCGGTGGATTGGTTCCTGCCCTGGGATTGGCTCCAGCAGACCCCCCCCGTGACCCTGTGTTCGGATTCAGCGGGTTGGAAAATGGATGGATTGATTAGGTCACTTTTCTTTAAAAGGAATTCATTACAAATTCAGAAAACTTTTAACATGATTGGTTTCACCTAGTTGCTAACAGGACGTGGCAGATTTTGATACTTTAGATGACCACAATTTGATTGATAGTCCTGTTTGTTTAGGATGTACGTGGCTTTTTGAATGTATGTTTTTCATTTTGTGTTGAGGAGTTGTGTGAATTTCAAGAAGAGAAAAGAACAATGGCCTATATATATATTATGATCCAGCTTGGTACAAAACAGGAAACACATTTTTATCATAGTGAATAAAAATAACAGCATCAGCTTTTAAGCATAAGTCTCAGAAGGATATGAGACTCAGACACATACCAGGTACACACTGGATCAGGGTTCAAATTTAACTCTTACAGGGTACAATTGTGAATTTGCAATGGCAGTGAAGATGTTAACAAACCTACCGAAACAGCAAGATTTCACTGTTAGGGAACTTTGTATATGGTTGTTCACCATAGAAGTGAAATAAACACACCAGCACAAGGGTGATACTTGAGACTTCGCCTAAAGTATGCAGTGTTCCTGAGGACTGCAATTAGGCAGGTGACCCAAGCATATTTTACAGTTGTGACCCTGTCTAGTGAAAAAGTGCAGACAGGAAGGGAAGCTCAGAGATAGCAATACCTCCTGATTGCTCAGGAAATATGGTCCAAAATAGACAGGGTATTTTCTTTGACCAGCAGGCAGCTTGGAACAGATACATAAAATAAGTTGTTCACAGGTAACTTATTTTAGTACTATAACATGTTGTTCTTATATATTATAATTTATTACACTGTTTTGGTTTGTAGAAATGATACAATATTAGTTTTGTTGCTTCATATTTTTTTCAGGTATGCATTAGCTTTTAACTTCTTCACATACTGTTTAAACGACAGCACTACAGGAGAGGCCCATTGTTTTAGGAAATCTGTAACACAGCTAGTTAGCAACATAACATGTTTCTGTCAGATTATGTATTGTTCTAATGACCATAGCAATTGTAAAATCTGCTATTGTGAAGACTAAGGTGCTTACAAAAAAACAAAATTATCAGCAGAAAGGGATATGATATAACAATCACTCATTGCCATCAACATGAATTGTTTGTTATTGCCTTCTCTGTCTTGTGAGAAGCAGGTCTGACTTAAACTGACATTGAGGTCAAGATCTTTACTCCTACATGTATTGCATTCACACTGACAGACACAGAAAAGTCTTTGTAATCCTCTTGGGATACCAGAGTTTTAATAGTTGTTTTTGAGATTGTGACATCATTTTGCAAACTAAAGATTTGCTGAAGTTTTGCTTTCAATGAAATCTAATTGATAGTTTACATCTAAATTGAGGAGTGGATTATGATATAAACCAATGACTGCTGTATTATCTGTTGAAACAAATAACCTAAACATTCTTTTGCCTAATTGGCATAACCATTATATTCAAGTAATGCAGACATACTAAAGCTCAAGCTTACCAACCTCATCTATTGACTTAAAGCAGCCTTAAAACTAGACATTTTATGTATCATATCTCATGTTTTATCAGTAAGCCTAAGAAGCACTTCTAGTCACACATTTAGCTTCTGAAACCCCTTAATTCACTACCCAGCACCCGTTGTTATATTATAAGAATGTAATTCATTCAACTTTTGCAATATTTTATGTTTTTAGATCTATAGGGTCACGTGTGCTGAGTACATTGAAATTCTTACTTATGTGCTAATCAGCATACAACACCTTACCACCATCTGGCACAATGGTTAGTGAGTATATCTACCTTACCTGATTTCCTTGCTTGAAAAAATCTTATGGTTGGACCACAATAATATGAAAATAGATAATGTGCATCTATACTTATATATTTATATATTTTGTTATAAATGTTAATCGGTACATTTTTTAAATTGACTTAGTCAAGTTTCTCAAATAACCATGACATCTACGGTGCAGATTGGTGCTTGATTCGTAAGGATTCATATAAAAACTTCTCAAAAACAAGGCAAGACTCCACACAATGTGTCACATTAAATGGACTATATTTTTAGTGCACTTTAGACAACATGATGATATGCATGCAGTCTACTAAACAGAAAACTCAAAATCATAAACAACAATTTTTAAATCAAATTTGAAAAGCTGGGAATGCTGGGGTAGTCGATCTTTATAACTAAGGGGCTTCGCCCCCTGCTCACTTCACTCGCCAACCCCCCCACCTGCACTTCGCGCCAGCAACTTCGCGTCTCTGTCACTCACATATGTGGATTTCACTTTCACCAAACAACAAAACTTTTAATTCTCGTGGATAGGCCTCTTCATTTGGTAGAAACACTACTTTTCTCTGATGGCAACATGAATTAGACGATCTACAAGTCTCTGACTTAAAGTTTAAATCCGAACAATATATTCGATCTCTTTTCGCTGTTCCGTTATTTCACCGAGTAATAATTTCCGTTTGTTTGCACTAATGCGATCTTTACTATCCTTTTTTTGAGACTTTTGAATTTTTGTACTTTCATTATCTTGAACCTGCTCTGCTTGTGTACCGCGCCAACGTTTTTGAATTCTTTATGATGTTCTACTTTGTACTTTCTACTCTTTGTCTTTTGTTTTCTGTCCCGGGCGTGGTTAAACCTCTTGGCACAAAGACTCGTCTAACGGGAAAGTGTCTCTCTGAGAAAATCACATCTCATCACCTTCCAAGGTTTTTTTTCATAAATGAGAGATGTGTTGATGTTTTCTCTGTGCATCTATGTTTCAGTTCATCAAGTGGTCTTGTGAACGTTCACATTGACATTATATAGGCATGAGCTTCACAATCATAGCACATCTAAGTGGTCAGATCTTAGTTGAAGCAGAAACCTTGACAACCTTTAAGAAGTATCTGGATGAGGTATTGGGACAGCTTAGCTTTTAGATAAATAAACAAGCTTGATGGACTGAATGATATAGTCCGATTTGTCAAATTTCTTATGTTCTTATCCGGTCTGTTTTTAATTAACAATTGTTCAGGTAACTAAAAGTTGTACATCTTTTTGCATGGTATAACATATTTACATAAATTTCTTGATTTAGAATTTAGACATGTCTCAGTTTATTGTTAAAATTCTTTTTGTCTCATATTTTAGACAACTAAATTGAAGATGATATGTGGGACTATACTGGGAAGTAACGAACATCTAATCAACCTATTTAACATGGCTGATATTGAATGGTTTAATTTTTAATTTTTTCTTAAATTATTATTGAAAGAATTCTAATATTGTTCTAGTGATCTATGCTCATTTAGGGAACCTTCCTGATTGAAACACAGTTGCCATTGCTGCAGTGGAGAAATTCACTCCATTTTGTGTGAAAGTCCATCTTTCTATCTATCTATCTTAGGTTTTCACAAAAATAGCCAATTAGGCAATATTCTAAGCATCAAACAGGAGAAAACTAAGGATGCAAAAAATTAAAAGAAATAATTACGGTACATTGAAACAGCAACAAAACACATAGGAAAGAATATATTAAAATAAGTTGGACGCTAAGGTACATATCGAAGAGCTAATTAGAGGTAAGGTCAGAAAAATGGAGCAATCTAGAAACAAATTAGGAATACACAGAATAGTAAGCAAACTTTACTCAGATTGAACCCCTAGCACATTATGTAAACAGAAGCAGGTAATGTAAATAGCTAAGACCGATTGGACTGCAGTTAAAAACAAATTTTTATTTACTACTTCTTAATACTAAATGCTTTTTTCAGGCATTTTCTCAAGATAATTTTGGGAAACAGGCAAATTTTAAGCTTTTGCATATTTAAACTTGGTGCTACATGAATTAAAAGCTTTATTTTTGCTTTTAGATTTTTTTCTGCAGTGAATTAGAATTTAAGATCTTGTCTCTTATTGCACAGAGATGCACATCCTACAGGCTGTGAGCCAAGTTGTCATATCACAGAAAATCTTTCAACTCATAAGAAGCGCAGATCCCTTGTCCCCTATTTATGATTAGCATAATTTTCCTGTCCTTTGTGATTACAATTTGTGTTGCAAATCAAAGAAGACCTGTTCATATTATTAAGAAAGTTTGAAGGATACCCCAAACCATTTCCTATTTCCACAAACTATTATGAGACAGTATACTGTGGGAGATGGCCGGCTGTTCATCCCGGCCAATACCCCCAAGCCGCTAGATGGAGCCCTCTCTGTAGCATGGAAGTGCCCCGAAGACCAGCAGGGAATCATGGACAATGGAGTTTTTATTCCCGACCCTGCTGGACACCATGGGGCCCACCAGAGGATGCTGCAGGGAGGCTCAAGGACTTATACGTGCCCTATAACCCGGAAGAACGCCGTTCCTTCTGGTCATGTGATCAGGACGCACTTCCGGGATGAAGAAAAGGACTTTTAATCTGACCCAGAAGTGACAGCGAATCATGGACTGCAGGGTTGGAATCACTTCCGGGTCAAGGGATATAAAAGGACTGTGGGAAAGCCCAGACATTGAGCTGAGCTGGGAGGAAGGGTGGCGAAGTGTCTGGGACAGGAGGAGTGATTATTATTCTTGATTATTGATTATAGTGTATTTGTATGTGTAGTGCGGAGTGGAGGGTGCTTAGTGCACATTATTATTATAAAAATAAAAAGTCTTGGACTTTTACCTGGTGTTTGTCGTGGTACCTGAGGGTTCAAGGGAGCTCTAGCGCCCCTACTGTTACAATACAAAGTGTGATTTTTCTGTTGGTAATAGTTTTCCATTGAACATGCAGTATGTTTATTAGTCATTGACTGGTTCTAGCATCTTTCCATCTGCTCATTCTTTTTTAAATCACTTTTTTTTCTTAACATCCATTGATGAACTTTTTTTTACTACTTCTAAATGATCCCAGGTGTTACATACATATATACACACAAAATTGAATTTATGTGTATGTATATATGTGTGGATATATAGTAATAATATCAGCATTATTCTAAGTGCAGCAGAGGATTAAACGGTTCTATAAGCAGTGTGAAACCTTTATTGAGTTGGTTTTTCCTAATGCAATGTTAGCATTGATTGTTTTTTTTAAAAAAAAAACAAACTGTCAGCCTTTATATACTGTTATTCTGTTTAATGGTGAATTCTATAATTAAGCTTTTTGCAAAGAAAGTGAAAATATTTTTTAGGACAGCATACAACTATTATTTATATGACCAAAGACAAATGTTTCTGCTTAATAAGTGAGGCATATCTTTTTCCTAATTGGCTAATGACAGTTTCTGAGCAAATATGCTGAGCATACAACATTCATCATAAAGAAAACAGTCACATTTGCATTTTCTTCATTTTCCAACAGCTAATTTTAACTGAAGGCTTCATGCTATGTAACTGGTCATGACATTACATTAATGTATGCTGAAAAAGTGATCTTACTCAGAAATTTTATTAGGTGTGCCTTTGCTGAAAGCCAAGAAAATTAAATATTTCTACTCCCAATATGCCTTGCAGCTTCTCTCTTTTTTTGTTTCTGTAGATTCTATTCTATTTAAAGAAGTTAACATTCCATAAAATCAAGACTTACTTTAACAACAAAGAAAGTAAAATTACATATAATCTAGTCTTAAAAAACCAAAAATCAAACCTAAAAAAGGGAGAATATTGTTTCCCTCCAATTTATAATCTTAATCTAAAATTGTATTAATTAGTTCTTACCATATTTTAAAGTTTCAACAGATTCCCTAAGCAAGAGTTTAACTTTTTACCCACTGACTTACAACAGGTGGGGTGGGATTCTTCCAGTTGAAGATAAATCTGTGTGCTAATAATGTGGTGTAGGTGATTACAATCAATTTGTCCTTCTCCACTTTAAGCCCATCCGGGGGTATGCCAAACCAAGCTGTTAATGGATTAAAAGTGATTGTGGCACCATGGATATCTAATAGGCATTCAAAGACTTTTGACCAGAATGATGTTAATTTGGCCCAGTGAGGCTAGAGCACAATGGCAATGTTCACAGGTTGGGTCTTGCCTAGTTGAAAAATTGTGTTGATGCGAAGTTAAATTTGAAGCGTAATTGTACATTATCCATGTACAAGTCTCTAAGTGTTTTAATACTGAATTATTTCCAAAGGTTAAATTCTGCTGCGGTGGGTTGGCACCCTGCCCGGGATTGATTCCTGCCTTGTGCCCTGTGTTGGCTGGGATTGGCTCCAGCAGACCCCCATGACCCTGTGTTCGGATTCAGCGGGTTGGCAACTGGATGGATGGATGGATGGTTAAATTCTGTGTATGTTTGAGAGGGTAGAAAAAGGTGATTATCGTGTAAAGGTGCAATAGACAAACTTCTCTGTCTTAAATTGCTTCCTGCATTGGTTCCATATTCTAAGTGATTGACTGACAATTGGATTATTAGTGCATTGACGATAATTTGTATTATCTGGGGCACAGAGCACGGCATAAAAAGAAGTAAAGCAAGATTTTATTCTATTGCAGATCAGGCCTGTGTATGTTCATCAGTTGATGTCAATTTCCAGGTCCTTATAGCTTGTATATTAGTCATCAAGTACTAAAATTGAAAGTTAGGTAGTGCCACACCCCCTTCTGCTTTAGGTTGTTGTAGATTCGCCCTGTGGATACGTGGATGCTTAGAATTCTAAATAAATGAGGTTATAATTGAGTCTGATTTCTTAAAGAATGAATTGTTGATGTATATGGGGATGCTCTGAAATAGAAAAAAGGCTTAAGGAGGATGTTCATCTTGACAGTGTTGATTCTACCTACTAGTGTAAGATGGAGGGTAGATCATCTGTTCGCAACTTGTTTAATTTTTTCCATGCAGAAAATTATGTTGAAAAAGATCTTTATATTGTGAGGTTTACCTCTAGGTATTTAAATCGATCTGCTAAAATAAATGGAAAGGTGTCCAGTCTAATATTGTGTGCAAGAGAGTTTACTAGAAAAAGCACACTTTTGTTCAAGTTAATTTTTAGTCCGGATATCTTTTGAAATTCTGCTATTGAATTAAAGACTACTGGTACGGAGGCTTGTGGGTCTCATATATACAGTACCATGTAATCTGCATATATATTTTCAGTTCAGGTTCTTTTGATATCCCCTTTAATTTCTGATGTGAATCAAAAGTAAATGGCCAATGGCTTGATGGCTTTTGCAAAAAGCAGTGGTGATAGGGGCATCCTTGTCGAGTACTATGTTCTAGTTTGAAGTAGTCTGAAGTAATGTTAAAACAGATATAGGCTTCTGGACTAATATAAAGTAATTTTATTCATGCACATATGTTTGGGCCAAATCCATGTTTGTGCATAGGTAGTCCCATTCAACTATGTCAAATGCTTTTTCTGTTTCTAAAGATAACATCTGTGGTGTGTTAGATTAAATAGATGACCATATTATATTAACCAAGCGTTGAAGATTAGAAGCTAAGTGTCTACCTTTAATAAATCTGGTTTGGTCCGGTATGGAAGTAATTTTTCTATCTTTCTAGCTAGAGCTTTGGAGAGTATCTTAACATCATTATTCAGAAGTAAAATTGGTCTGTATGATGCACATTGTATAATAAGTCCTTATTTATCTATTGAAAGAGAGTAGATAATGCTTGATATGAAAAGTCTGAGTTAAGCTTTGGTTGTCTCTGACTTCTGTAAATGTTACTAATAATATTCCAGCTAAATTATTTGAATTTTTTTTTTTGCATAAAATTCCACAGGGCAGCCATCAGGGGCTTATGCTTTCCCACTTTGGAGTAATTCTGAGAGTATTTTTCCAAGTCCTCTGCACTATTAGCATCAAGCTGTTGTATTTGTAATGCATCAGAAAACTCATTAGATGGTATCTGACCTTCCTTAAACTATTAGAAAATAAGGACTAATAACCCACATATTTAAGCAGTGCTATATTTTTAAGGTCAATAATTTTGTTTCCATCTGTGTTGGTTATTTTTTTATTGCTTTGTGAACTTCTTGCTTGTGGGTTTGTTGACCTAAAATCTTATTAGCCTTTTTTCCGTGTTCATAATAATAATGTCGCTTTTTAAAGATGAGCTGTTCAGTTTCTTTTGTTGTCAAGAGGTTAAATTTTGATTGCAGAACCTGTCTTTGCCTATAAAATACCTCATTTGGAGACCTGGCATATCCTTGATCTATCCTGGTGATTTTGCTAATTAACTTGGACACCTTCTTTGTTTCCAATTTATTTTTGTGGGAGAGAGATGAAATAATCTGTCCTCTTAAAAAAAAAAGCCTTCAGAGTTTCCCAGAGTATTCCTACAGAGATCTTTAAAGATGTTTTTGTCTCAAGAAAATAATCAATTTGCTTGGAGAATAATTCTGTACAATGTTCATCAGCTAATGAGATGAGTTGAGACCCAGCTATGAAACAAGTGTGTAGGACAGAGTGATTTAAGCTCCATGATCAGAGGGGCGTGGTTGGAGAGAACAATAGTGTCGTATTTGGGCAATAAATTATCTATGAGTAATCAGCTCTTGAGTAACTGATGAGAAGAAGGAATATGCTCTTGAGTTTGGGTTTGAAAATCTCCACGGATCTGATAAATTATGATCCTTTGCAAACTGTGTTATTATTTTTGCAGTTTTAGATGTTATCGTCATTGTAGTTTTAAAACAGTCTCTGGCTGTATTAGTTTTGCCTGTTCGTATTAGGGATAGATGCAAATACATTTTGAATGAAGTCTCTATCATCCATATTAGGTGCATAGATATTTATCAAAATTACTTTAGATTTTAAAATATTATCATGATACATTGCCCTAAGGATAAGATGCTATGTTTGATGCTACAAAAATGATTGCTTTGTGCATTAAGATTCCCACACCTCTAGTTTTCTTTGTATAGCTGGAGTGAAAGATTTGGCCACTACAATCTCTTTGCAACTGAAATTGGTCCTTACTTATTATGTGAGTCTCCTATACAAATACAATCTTGGCATTTAGGCCTTATAAACGAGAGATTTTTTTTTTTCTTTTTAGATTGTGATACAGACTTTTGACATTCCAGCTAATAAAGTTCAATTTGGTTTGGAGAGACACTTCTGGACTTTTAAGGACATTTTGTAATCTTAAGTAAAGAAAGTATGTTGTTTCATACAATAGCTGTGACCTTGATTTCATATTATTGCCAAGTATTATAGCTTAGGAGCCTTTTATGTTGGCACTTACAGTTGTATGGGTAAAAAGGATAGATAAGAAATAACTGGCTGGACCACACTGCCCAAAGTCCCAGTCCTCTGACATGCTAAGAGACAGGTCCAAATACAGTAAACCTAGGATATGATGATAAACAGTCCATTTTCGGACAAGAAAAAAAAATAAAATTTGAGATGTCATACAGTAGTACAGTCAGGATTCAGTGAAACTGGGAGATCTTATGATTGTGCCGTCCTGAAGCAAAAAAAAACTTCTGTATAATATTGGACAGTCCCCTTAAGAAATAATGAAAAGGAAAAACAAAACTTAATGGTTACCATAATATATTTACATTTAATAGAATAAATTTCAATATAGCAACTGTAAAAGAAAAAATAGTGGCCAAAAAGGGAATAGAAAGGAATGGAAATGGAATGTATTGTTATGGCAAAAATTGCATTTCAGATGGATCAAGAAGCAAGCAGAATCTTCTTTGCATAACCTGGACACAGCGTGACTTGTGTTGACATTCCAGACGATGTCGGGATTAGTCTTTTTTGCTCTTTTTCAGCTTCTTCGGGAGAACTGAAATTGTAGAATTGGCCATCAGAAAAAAGCTTTCAGTTTGGCTGGAAACAAGAGGCAGTATTTGAGATAAGCTTTGTGTTAGCCCTTTTTGATGCTGTACAGTATAGCCCATTCATTTATTTATTACTGCGCACTTTGCATTTGGATTCTGCAGCTTTGCATTTGGATTCTGTTGTTTTTTTGTCAGTGGTGAATGTCAATTGTTGTAAACATGTGTTTAACGTCTTACAGGTGATTGCCAAGTTTTCTTATTTTATTCTCAACTTTGGTAATATTTTCCAAAATTGTAATTGATACTCGCTAGAATTAAATTAACGTATAAACCACATTTATTGTTTAAATGTACCTCCTGATCTTTTATTTTCTGGAGCAGCTTGTCCATTCTGCTGTCTATTCTAATATCGACTGTCTGTACTTTTGTGTATATCTATTTTCCCCATGAGTACGGTAATCACCACCTTCAGCTCAGCTCATCAAATGAACTATTGCCATTTTTAAATGGAAAATGAGTGGTTCTTCATGCAAGAACATATTTATGGGAGCTAAGACAGGCAAAGACACATGTTGCAGAGTAATTCACAAATAGCTGTTTTAACAAAAGTATGTAATGATTTAAAAAACTGATGAAAACATACTGTACATTTATTCAATGTTTTAATATCAGTTCAAAGTATTCAGATCAACATTTTCTGAAACTTGTGCCCTGTCTCAACTAGAGGCAAGTTTACTTGACCTCTTCAGTGTTATTAATAATTTAGCTAAGGAACATCTGCAGAAGTGATGGATAAGTACCTGATTGTGGTTAAGGATATTGTGCTTATCAGTATTCTTCTGTTTTGCATCACTCTTCAGGATAGCCTAAACTGCTGGTTCATTTATCACCAGCTGCTAATTCTGTACACATCCTAACTTTGGGGCTTTATTATTGATGAATCAAAGAAACCTTCCTGAAAATTAGATTCTTGTAAATTATTCTGTTTACTTTACACGATATACAAACTAGCTTTGACTGACTGTTTTGTGTGCAATTTATTGATGTCAGTAATGTGATTGTTTTGATAATTTGTTATTCATAGCAATTCATCTGTGTTTTAGTTTGCTAATTTGATTAATGTATTGGGGGAGCGGGTGTTTTGAGCATAGCCTATTCTGGAAATTTGATGGCAAAAACCAACCCTGGCCAGAGCACAAGCTTGTAAATAAACCCACAATTAAGTTTCAGGACATGCCATATACTACTTTTATATCAAGAACACTCATCTATGCTTTCCCTGGAAGCACTAGGCATTAGTTGAGGATTAGAAACCATCACAACATGTGATATATTCATGGACATATTGTACTTACTTTAATAAATGTAAATTTACTTCTGAATTCAGCTGCTTGCTTGCACACTTGTAGAATATGGGGATCAATTTAAAGTACCCGACATAAACTTACACAGTCATAGTGGATTTTTCTATCCACTCCGCTGTATTTGTGCAGTGTGGCTGCAGAGAGCTTAAACAACTCTGCACATCCACATAAAAATGACAGTTATGAGCTTTCTTGAAGTCTTTTATTGGACGTACCTTGTTATTAGCTGAAATGTATACAACCCCAGTTCCAAAAAAGTTGACACTGTATAAAATGTAAATAAAAACAAATCACATAAACCTACTTATTTTATTCACAATAGAACATAGAAAATATATCAATGTTGAATGTGAGACATTGTATTCTTTCATGAAAAATATTAGCTCATATTGAATTAAATGGCAGCAGCACATCTCAGAAGTTGGAATGTGGGCAACAAAACCCTAGAAAAGTAAGTGGTACTAAAAAGAAACAGCAGGAGGAACATTTTGCAACTGATTAGGTTAATTGGCAACAGGTCTTTAATATGATTGGGTTTAATAAGAGCATCTTACTGGGGCAGAGGTTCACCAATCTCCAAAAACTGTGTTTACAAATTGTGGAACAATTTCAAAATAATGTTCATCAACATAAAATTGCTTAGACTTTGAATATATCATCATCTACAGTACATAATATCATCAAAAGATTCAGAGAATCTGGAGAAATCTCTGTGCACAAGGGACAAGGATGAAAATCAGTATTGGATGCCCATGATCTTTGGGCCCTCAGGCAGAAATGGAAATGGAAATCATTGCATGGCCTCAGGAACACTTTCAGAAATCGTTGTCTGTGAACACAGTTTGCTGTGCCATCCACAAATGCAGGTTATAGATCTATCATGCAAAGAAGAAGCCTTAAGTGAGCACGTTCCAAAAACACAGCCATCTTCTTTGGGCCAAAGCTCATTTAACATGGACTGAAGCAAAGGGTTTTATATACCATAGATAACGTTTCGGACATGATGTAAACAACTTATAAAAGGGTGCATTGTATTTACATATTCATTATGTGACTTATGTGCTTTATATGATCTTCATGGACATTTATTATATCACTGTGTCTGACAGGTGGGTTAATAAATGACAAGACAAAGGGGGAGCACAGTTCAACAAACAGTAATAGTTAACAGCATCCTTCCATCCATTATCCGCATGTGGGGCAGAATAAGGATAATATAAAATCATTTGACAAAGAATCACTAACCTAGAATTTAAATATTTATCTAGCGGTAAGGCACACAGTAATAACCACCACATTAACATGCTTCCCAATAATAAGATATATTGTACAAAAGTCTAAAAGAAATACTCTAAACAAACTCAAACTATTAATGGTTTATTGCTTCTAAAAGGAAGCTGAGTGTGCATGTGCCCAAAGGTGAAATATGACTAGCCCTCCATAGCTCCACCAATCTCCTTGCATCTTGTGATTTGATTTTGGTTGCTAACCATTAGGTAAATCCAGTTGATGAAAATGTGCTTATATATAGAATATATTGAAAAAATGAAATCTTGAAACACTTGTATTCTAACAAAGGTTTGTTAACTTTAAAAAAAAAACTAGTGAGACATGTAGATTAAATGTACATTTTCACAAGCTTTTTTAAAATTATCTGAATGCTAAATTGGGACAGCTAAGCAATTAGCTAACCAAATGAGCTTAATGAAATGTGAAAACCTTAAAAACAGCTCAGGCAGTAACATAAGCTTTTTTGAGGCCTTATTTCCGCATTGTCTGACACCAGTCATCTAATCCCAGATGGGTGAAAAATAGCCACATTTAACTAGCCCTTACCAAATAATTGTGAGATGATCTCATCTCACATCCTATGCCTTATCATGTTTACTGTATGTTTTCTTCTGTTAACCTGGATGCTAAAAGGCTTGAAAGGGTTACAATATATATTGCATGTGTGTATTATATACGTTGGTAATGGAAATGCTAGTTAAACTTGCAAATCACCAGTGTGTAAATTAACAGTCAGGAGGAAACAGGCCTCAGGTGTGCGTCTTTTTCAAAAGGAGCATGTGGAATGGCAAGAGAGACATGAACAGATGGATGATAAGGACTGTAAAGAGAGTTGTGCATCTAGGTAGCCCCACAGCTAATGGTGAATTCAAAGGTCATAAGGAATGTATAGGGAGTATTTTACAAATAAGAAGACAAACAAATGTCCACATTCATTCAGTAAATTGTGTACTTTCAGCTTTAAATAAAATAATGAATTTAGAATCCATAACTGCCTGTGAGCCTTCTTTGCTTCCCTGAAGTGGGTTTCCTGTTAAAATATACATGTTCTACATGGTACATTGTTTGGGATTGCTGTGTAAAATTTCCTTAATGTGGATTATTTTTTTAAGGTGAATTGAACCGCTGGCATGATTATTTCAGAGACAAGAATATAGGCAGTTTATAAGATTTTACATGATTTTAGTAATTATGCAAGGTGTCCAAAGCAATCCAAGCTCAAATACAAGCAGCAAATAAGTTTTCTGTTAGGCATAATATTTACTGTTTTATTTTAGTATGTTAGTTGGGCAAAGACAATGAGCCAACAATGAGCTCTTGTTGCTTTTCACACCAGAAATAATGGAAAACGCATGTGAGCTGATGGGATGTGCATTTATATGCAGACTGATGATCACAAGGAGTTGTGACTGCTAAAAAAGCACCCCATTTTTCATATATATCATTTCTCAAAAATCAAGCTTAAAATACTAACACAATACATATATTTGTATTAATGTTTTTAATGTCTTAGAATTTTTCACTCAACTTTTTTTCATTAAATACAGTACAAAAAGCTAGTAACAATCAAAATATTTTGGTGTAGATCTTTTAAAGAAAAAATGTCTGGTATACCATACTTTTCATAGTAGCTTCCTATAAATAAAAACAAATGGCAGAATAGACACAGAGGTTTAAATTACAGCTAAAAAGAAAAATCAAATCTCTTATAAACTATATAAGCAGGAGAACACTTGCCTGGAGGAGTGGAAGGAGAGGACGAAAGAAAGAAAGGAAGAGAGAATAGAAGGAATTGTACCTGTGCTGTGTTTGTGCATTACTTGTGAAGGTGTTTGTTAAAAGTATTATTTGAACCAGGATTTGTGTTGATGTTGGTGTGTTGGAGGGTTTGGGAATCAGTAGCATCACCTACCAATCACATTATGTATGGTGTATTTGTGTGTATGTATAAAATTCTGTTTAACTTCAGTTACATCCAAGGTAGCAAAAATATTGTCTTGGGACTTTCAATTTACACACCTTTTGTACAAGTAAAATTTAAAATTATGTTCAGAGCTAAAATCACAGTTCCATTCAAAAAGTTTATTTTAATGTGGGAATCTATTTTTGGGGTTTTCCCTTTTACAGCCTAAACATCTTCCCATCCTATGGTCTTTTGTTTAGATAAGAGTTCCTCATAGAGCATAGAAAGTTAAGTCTTATTACTGCTATCCGGCTCCCAATGAGCTAGCTGCAGAATAAAGGGGAACGTGATTGCATGGGTTGCAAAAGAGAACAGAGAAGTGTAGCATACTGTATATAGATGAACAAGTGCCCGTACACAAGGGTCATTTTCTATTGTTGGATGTAACCATATCCAAAAGATACTTTTCATACTTTGTTTATGAAGTGCTGTGAGTCTGTTTATACTGTCTTTTTAAAAATGGTATACAGAATGCAGAATAAGGATATTTGATATTCATAGTTCCATCATATTAAAAATACGCTAAAAGGTTGTATATTTACCAGCTTTAATATTTCTGTAAATTATACATAAAATGTGAAATATTTGCTCAGTTTAGATAGCAATATTACTCAAATTCATCAACGTGGGTGCAGTTTTTGCAGTCACTGTTTTAATTGGCCATAAATGTATTTTACCATAATTGAATTCCATTGTGGGGATGACATTCTATGTTTCTTCATTTACTGAATTACCTGAGGTTTGAAATTCAGCAAAACGTTGTCACTGTTGTAGCAACTTGATACACAAGAGTTCATTTACAGTACATCCTAGTGAGTGATATTTATAAAATGTGAACAGATTGCATTTAATAGGCTCTCTGCAATGAAGCAGCTCCTATACTGGGCACACTACAGTACATAGTACCATATCAGTTTACTGATAATTCATTTTAAAATGATTTAATTGGCAAGCATAACAGAAATCTCAAAAAGACCCAAATGTATAAGCTGAAAATTCTCAAAAAAAAACTTCCCCTAACCATATCATTCTCAATTCAAATTGTAGAACCAGAAAACTAACACAATTTATCTTTTTTAAAGCACTATCATATGTGGTCAAATTTGCTTGTTTATGCATAAATGAATGTGTTTGTAAATGAAGGACTTTTTTTTTCATTTTGCATTCAGTTTATTTACATAATTGGATTTTCCAAATGTGCTTTAGTAAGTGATGATTATTATCATTTATTACATTCATTCAATTTTAGGCAAATCATAGAACGAATTTACCCCACTTCACCTCCTATTCCTTCTGTGCATTTGTTTGTCTTTATTTAGAATATTAATAAAATAAACAGAAGTCAACAAATTCACACTTTGCCAGTTACATAACCAGACAGCAGTTGTGTTTTATAGTTGGATATTGATATAAAATTGGACAGGGAAGGATGTAACATACACATCCACAAAGCTGACTCTGATCATTAAAAAATCTTAGCATATTCCTATGTATTATATCATTTTCCTTCATTAATTGTGCAGTATTGCAGTTTCAATCAACCCTTTCATGAAAGGAAATTCTGTAACATTATTTACAATAATTATTCAAACATTATTTCCAACAATTAAAATTTGATGGTTCTATATTAATGCCTTTATGTAGAGAATAGCATGCACTTTCCAATGCTGGTCTGATTAAAAAGATATTGGGTGACTGCCAGTTTTTCCTTTATTATTTGGTCTCATTTATTGAGTAAAATAAATTGACCACAATCATATCACACACATTTTCAGTTCTACAGTGATGAGAGTGGTGTATAATATTTTGTATTTCTTTTCTCTAAAATTGAGGTTAAAAGGTGCAAAACTACCAGTAGAATATTATGACAAAAGCAGTCGTCTTTAGTTGATTGTCATATAATTTCACATTGCATGCTGAAGAAAGCAGCAGAGTAATTTAGTGGCCAGCTACTTTAAAGCTATATGAAAGCAGCATGCAGTGTAAGTGTTTTTACCATATCCACTGGATGTTTCTCCTAAGATTCATGTTTCCTGCTGTTACCAAACATATGGAGGTTGGTTAATTTGTAACCTTCCATTGGTCCTAGAGGAGTGATTGTGTTCTAGAATAGACTGTCTGGTTCCTTTGTTTTACCCTTTACTCTGGAGATATGATAAAAACCACTTTCTATAAAACATCATACAAAATAAAGTCACATCTCTGATTTCGTAGTTTAGCGTCCATTTAGTATGCAAATATGTTAACTTGTTAAAGTATTAAATGCTGATTTGTAAGAGGGCAACAAGTCATTACCTTATAATACATATATTCTTTAGTTTGACCTTCCTTGAAAAGGTTACTACAATTGATATCAAAGCATAACTATATACATTATTTCATGAATGTAGTCTTTCCAATTTTGGCTTGTCATTCCAAGTAGATGAACCTTGACAGTGTGTTGTAGAATATTAGGATTTTTCAAACAGCACTTCATCCACCTAGCAGAACATACTGCTGAATTTTCTCTTAGAAAATATAATTTCAACATCTATCCCTCATGCACCTGACCTCTTTAATCTGCATGCAAACTGAAATGAAGGCAAACCAAAGTTAATAGAGCTTGTCCTTTTTCAAAGTAAGTAAGCACAACAGTTATCTGTTTAAATCGTCAGTGTAATACAGCACTTTTTGTAAATCACTCAAAAATTCATAGCACTAATTAGAGCTCCAATTGAGCTTAAAATGATTATAACATTTTCTGTTAGGTAAAGAGTGAAATTTAGATATTTGGTTGACCAACAGGCTTTTTGTTAGAATAATTTATTACTCCAAGATGAAATGTTTCAGTTGCCAAGGTAACGAGGCATTGCAGCTGATGTTCTGAGTCAACCAAGTCAAATACAATATTCTCTCACTTGATATACATTTTTTTGAAGAAATTGTTTTAGTACCTAGGTTATAAAAAGCCATGTTTCCAGATGAAATTACTATAGCTTTGCTGTATTAGTTGAATAATTCATCTATAAGGCCAAGTAAGCTTAGAAAATATACATTTCTTGTAAGTTCATATACTTGTTTTACATTATTAAATGTATTTAAAATATTTTAATTGATTTAATTAATATAAATTGCACTTCAAAATATATATAATTTGTCCCAAAAATGCCCCATTGCAAAGAAGGTGATAAAGACAGAGAAAATTAACTTAGTCATTCTCACAAAGGAAAAGGAATTTATCTGCCAATATCTCAGAAGTCATGCGGATTAGGAACCTGTTACATGACTGTTTCTCCTACAGTTCTAAAATTGTTTAATCTTTGCTGCCAGGAGAGCAGACCTTTGCTGTAAGTGATTTGTCATTCCTCTTTGGAGCTTTGAATGCTGCCCAGGAAGCTTGCAGTTCTCATCTTGATCATCATCCCAGCTGTTACATTGATTCCATGCCTTGAATAAAATTGATAGTGATTTTTCCTTGATTCAGTTTATTGCAGCATGTCCTTGAAAGCTGGAAAAGTGTACTGCTGGTCATCTGGTTTCTGGAACAGTTTTTTGGTTATTCTACAAAAATATTAAAGCAGAAGGTTTTTTCAGTGTTAGAAGAGGCATTATTTTAAACCAGTTATGTACTGCATTATATAACTGGTCTTCTGTAAATAAAAAGGAAATATAAAATATTTGAAGAAGATTGAAAAAATGTGTGTTTAATACAAATTGCTAATTTTGCATATCCAGTACTGTGCTAAAGTCTTGTGCCCCCTTTCTCTCTCTACCCCGACCCACCTAGAACATCATATTTAAAGCTAGTTTCTGAGCTGTGATTATTTGGTTATTAAAACACCAAACAGCATTAGAATAAATACAAATAAGTATTGACACATGTCAGTATTTTGTGTGTCTTCTCTTAGAGTACAAAACTGAAGCGACTGACTTTGGTAAACTGTCATTTAATTTTTTTCATTATAGTTCTAGGGTCAATTTTTGACTTTTTTCCATGATTTGTCATAGCTTTTCTGTTCACTTTTGTGCTTTTTGACCGTTTTCCTGTCCAAGTAAATCTAAACAGCTTCAATTATATTGACATCTGGCTCTGAAATGACAATGCCAACACATTCGGTATATTTCATCTGTAGACAACTCCCCAAATTGGACTTAGTTTTTTTTTTCCTTTCTCAGTAATTTTTTTCCATAGGTACAACATGATGAATCAAAAGCTTTCATTGTCTGTCAGAATTTGTCATTTCATTGTTTGTGACCAGATCAAACATGGCATTGTGCTCCTCCAGAATCTGATAGGGCCAAAACTGTGCTTAACTGAAGAATGTTGACCATCTTCAAAACTACATCTTGAAAATCCATTCTGGTGTGTTGTTGGTAACTATAGTTTTGTTGTTATAAAAGTATGAGTTATGTCTGTCAAAGTGTGTTAGCATAGTCATTTCTGTACCTCTCTTCAGTGGAACCTATGTTTGTGTGCTTCTGGTGGAATAGATCAAATACATGGAAAGGATTTAGTGCTTCTAGGAGAGGATTAGGAATTAAACCTGTGTTATTTAACCATTTCACAAAATATAAATTCATTTTTAGAAAACGCAACAAATTGATTTTGTTTCAGCATTTATTTTTATGTATTCTAAGGTGGTATAGTGTTTTCACCAGTAAATAAATATTTCTGTGCAGATAACTAGGTTTAAAAAAATTATTGTAAGGTCTAAGATTTTTCAGTTGTACTCTACAGTGCAAATAACTTACCATACTGAACACCTTTATATATGAATGGCTATAGCATTTGCTTTGTTTTTGGAGCATTTGTCAGGTGTTAAGTGACTTGGTAAGAGCCAAAACAGATCACAGGTGAGGATTAATTTTGTATACAGTATGAACTGTACTCAATAGCATCTTTAGCACATGAGCTGAACATAGGCACTGCAGTATGTAACATTTTTTTAAATTACGACAACTCGCATATATCAATCTATGTTATCATTCCACTTTTACTTAAATTTTAAATTTAATAATAAATCTATTCCCAGTTCCAGTCAGTTTGTTTGATTTGTGCATTGTAAACGTTGTGAGGGACAAATCCCTTTTCTACCTGTAGTAGCAAGTAGACTGCAATGTGAATTTATT
Organism: Erpetoichthys calabaricus; assembly: GCF_900747795.2. NCBI lineage: Eukaryota > Metazoa > Chordata > Cladistia > Polypteriformes > Polypteridae > Erpetoichthys > Erpetoichthys calabaricus. The sequence goes on along the minus strand of NC_041397.2, from coordinate 165,216,040 downwards.
TTTTAATATATATATACTGGAAGCTGCTTATTTTGGTGTCGGTGAGTTTGCTCATATAATTCTTTAAATCTGTATTTTGTGCCAAAGCTATTACTGTATAGACTGCTGTATATTCCTCTTAACAAAGAGCTAAAAAGGTTCTTGGGTGTTATAGCTATCATTATAAGTTTGAAATTCAGTGTTGTATTCACTGCATCATTCAAAAATTTTGTTTGTATAGAAAAATGTAGGTTTTTGGAGCCTTTTTCAATAACTCTTGACTGAAAAAAGCTAGCTTTTCAAGCTCTGTAAAATGGAAAGGACTGTACGTTTTAGTGACTTAGTATTTGTTAATGCCACATGTTGCTTTATATTATATATGACTGTTAATAAAGATTAACAGTCTGGAAAATATGAGAAGGTATATCTTTATCAAGCCATTTCAAAGAAAAATAGTGTACTAGTGATGTCAAGATTCCAGCATCTACTGATCGATATTTTATATTTTAGAATTTTTTTAAACTAAAAGAAAGAACTTTTGTTTTTGTAAATTTACATTCCACTTTAACTGGTAAAGTAATATAACAGTTTATTCAAGAACACTGATCTGTCTTCTCATCCTGTGTCTTTCCAGCATCTACCTCTGTCACTGATAATGTTTTGTTTTAAAACAGATATATTTGGTATGCTGCGTTATTTATTATCTATGTAAATGCAATTTCCAGACAGGAGCATAGTGGGTAGTTTTAAAGTCATGTTCTCTACCTAAGTATTTTAGGTTATGTATCTAAAGTCTAGGTTTTTAAAGTATGCAGATTTTTTTTTTCCAATTTTTTATTGATTTTATATGCAGATTTTAAATAAAAAAATACACACACTATATATGAGCATATAGCAATTAAAACTTGAGTACCCACAGACAACACTTTTTATGCTTTAATTTGAAGTACTTCATATGCCATAACTATAAAAATGTACTTTACTCAGGAGCTTGCTTGTTAAAGTGTCACTTTTACATCTGGTAGCCACTTAGGCTGATACACTAAGCAACTGAAGGAAATAGAACTGTGCCTAGTACCTGTGAAAGGCTGTGATACTGAAGATTCCAAAACATTAAGAAAAATATTCTTTCTCTAGTCGTATGATTTTTTTTAATGTTTTATGCAAATAGTCTTATATCCAAGCTTCAAGATGTTAATGTGTTATTTGAGGAAATGGCACTAACAGATGAGGAGGGACATGTGCTGTTTTGTTTAATGTGACAACGTGCAAAAAATTGGAAGAGAGTAAGGCTGCAGCTGCAAAAGAAAGAAATCTCTTGTAAAACATTTATGAAGTATTAATTGTTATTTTATTCATCATTTGATATTACAACAACACGGATGTTAAAATTGGAGCATTCAGTATCATTCTGCTAAAGCAGACCTATTCAAGTAACAATGTCTGGGAATTTTACTAATTCATAACAAAGGACATCTGACATACATTACACAAATCTGAGTGTTTGTCTGGGCTAATAAAGTTTTGTTCATGAATAACATGACAGCACAAATGTTTTGTACAAGCATGCAGCAGCCAAAATATCTGTACATGCTTTACATGGCACTCTATGTGTCAAACACACATTCAAAATTAACACCCGTTTTTATTTCAGGTCAGGATGTGACTCTGCTTCTCTAGTTACACCATAATAGATGGCAAGAAACTGATGTCCAGTTTTATCTAACAGTACAAAGACATTCTTTTAGGTAGACTGGGGAGTATGTATTGCCTGCATGTAGTTGTTGCTTACTGTGTTATGTATAGTCTTGCAGTGAAAGTGGGCCCCATGCAAGCTTCAGTTTGTATGTCCAATGCAGCTTCAGTAACTTAGAATTAGATACAGGGTATTAAAAACTTGTTAACAGATGTGTGAACATATATACTGTATATTACATGTTATAAACTGCTAAAATTAAGTTCTGTTGATACACAAAAGCATGCACCTGTTTTAGGTGAATACATTTTTTTTCTTTATCAGTGAATACATATTTGTTTTTAAAAGTTTGCAATATGCTTTGCATTCTTGTGTGCTTTTTGTTTTAATTTTCGATTTTCACCTTATTTCTTTAACAAAAAAATTTTTTTTAATCAAAGCAATGATTTATTTATCATTAAGGTTTAATGAAAGGATAAACATGAATACCAATGAAAAAATGGAAACATTTTAAACACATTTTTAAGCTTTACATTTTAAATTAGGTGTAAACAGAAATGCATTACTTTTCTATATTGTAACATCTAGCATTTAAATATATCCATGTTGCTTTTTATAAATAACATTTTCTCTTGCCTAAGTATGCAATAAAGTACTATTTCAGGCTTTTTGATTTATTATTTTATACATGCAGTATGTGTGTGACCCATTGTAATGCAGGGGAAAAAGCCTTGATGATATAAAACATGTCATTTTGTGGTATAAGTAAACAAGTCCGTGTACTATTGTTATCCCACTGAAGCAATTGTGGTACTTGCTGACGATAACTTATCAGCTGAGGAAAATCTGAGAAGTTGGCAAAATGCAATATTTCTGGAAATAAAGACAGCTGACAAGTGGCCTATATAATTACTCTGTGCTAAGCAATAATCTAAAAGATACATTATTGAAACCAGAATTGCTCATAGGAAATACACTGACTTTGGGACACTGCTTAACCTGTTTGGTATGACAAGTAGCATATTGTGTAATATTTTTTAATGCACTAAATATTTTTGACTGGTTTGATGGAGCCATTTTTTGCTCTCATAGAAGAAAAATTTAACAAGTTTCATATTTTTAAATGTTTCTCCATATGTGGCTGAAAATAGCTGAATTCATTATCTATTATGAAAATCTAGCTTGAAACAACTACTGTTCATTTACGTCTATCTGTCTGCCTGTCTGTCTACCTACCCATCTACCACTGCTTCTTATGTACTAGGCCAGTGGTTGAGTATGCATACATCACACTATCTACAGTTTATTTTTGCCTTGAGTCGAAAAAGATTCACAATTTTAAAAACCTTATATTCCATTAAGCTCTTTTCTAAAAATCTGTAGTCTGGCAAAAACAGTGCAGAAAACAAAATATAGAATGAAAATTATTTTCACACAAAGCTTATGCACCTCTACTGAAATAATTTTGTTTTGTCACATTCAAGTCATTTATACTCTTACATTCCAACATGTGATTAATGAATTGCAGAAGCATTATAATTAAAAAAAAAAAATCAAAATTATAATTTGATGCACTCTTTGGTGATAGAGGATGGCATTACTAATTTTTACTGTTTCTTGTTGGTAAACATTTATTCAAGTCAGTTTGTGATGAGGTACTTATTTTAGGCTTTGTGATTTGTAGCAATTTTATTTATATTAGCTTTTATGACTGCTTTTTAACGATACAGAGTTTTCAATAACCTGACTGTGATATACCGGGTTCGCGGCTCGAAAAGAATGGCCAGTTTTGTAAATAATCACTGCACTCGCGGCTTAAAGAAGAGGCTTGGTAGTGTGGCTGGAGTGGTTCCCATGCTTGATAAGGGCTTGGGTGTTTCCACACTGAAGTGCACAGTTGTGGGATCGACCATGTCCGTAATTGATGCCGGGAGCTGATAATTGCTGCACTTGTGCCACTTCCTCATTATAAATGATAGGAGTGCAAATGGATTGGTTCACTCCTGTAGAGTTTTTCAGAGGAGCGGGAGTGACCAGAGTCATAGATGGCTCACCGTGAAAGGCAGTGAGAGTCGTGGAGGCTTGGGATGGAGTGTCCCAATGTGAGCGCCCTGGTCATTGGGGAACCCAAGTCTCGTTCCGGCAGATTAGCCATATGGAGCCAGGTAGGGCAACTATCCTGTTGCAGGGCCCGTATGGGAGAAGCAGGGGAGCCGCCAGTTAAAAGAATGAGGCTCAGTGTTTTTAAAGAAGGAACTGTTTCCAGCAAGTATTTTAACTTCGGTTTTAAATTGAGTTATTTATTGATATTTTAACCTCCACATTTTAACCCTGTTTTTAATGGATTATTTATTTATTGATGTTTTGAGCACTGCACTATTGTTTTGGACTGTTTTTAATAAAAGCACTGTTTACACTTTGCACCTTCCCCTTGCTTCGATTGGTGTCTTCATTGTCCAGCTCATTTGGTTACATTACTGACGGTGTTGGTTTGAAGAGGCTCCAAAGAAGAGATGGGAGCAAGACCTATATCATCACACTGACCCAAAAATAAATTACTTTCTACAGTTCATGCCATAACCTGAACCAAAAAAGCCCCTTTGAAAATGATGTATCTTAAAAGATACTTTACATAGTTAGGTGACTACTATGTTCAATTTACAATTTGGTCCTCTAAGTGGAAGAGTTTTTGTTTTTGTGTATAGGAAATAGGTCTTTAATTGATTGCTGTACAAAATGTTATTTCATAATTGCACATTCTGTACAGTACAGATACCACAAATGTATGTATTAAAGTAAAGTGCTGCTTTTTTGAAGCATGAAATGGTTTCTAAAAATAACCATCTTATTGCATGATCTCTGTAGTCATGGAAATACAGCTTATTAGTCAGCCTCTTTCTGTTAGATTTTGATAGTGTTAAAAATGCACTTTTGACATTTGCTTGTAAAGCTGACTGTGTCAGAGGTTCTTACACTCTGGTCACTGACTCTTTGGTGCATTTATGTTCATGATGCGTATGTCTATTGAAGCTGTCTTGTTCTCTGCTAATACCACATTTCTAAGTACCGTGTCATCTGTATATGGTGCTTTTCTTGCTTCTTGAGTTTGAGAGATTGTGTAAATGTACCAACAACTTAAAACTGCTGACCACACTGCTGAATTTACTGAATATGTCACATATGTCCCTGTTGTGCTACATAGGTTACTGCTGAAGGATATTCAACGTGTGCAAAAAAAAGTTGATTGGTTAACTAACTCTGCTCCCCCCCCCCCCCCCAAATTATTCTTGCTGTTCAGGTACAACCTAAAGTTGTTGCATTGAAAAACCAAGCATTACTTTTAATGATAAATTAAGTGTATTATTAAAGAGCATCATAGAATGAGAAATTGCATGAAAACAAAAAATATTTAAGTAGCATTTCCACCACTATTTGGCACAGACCACTAAACCTACTACATAATCCAATTGATTTTTTTTAATTAAAATACATAAATGACTGTGTATTCAGTGTTCCATTAGGTGGCAAAGTTGTTGTTGTGTCCTAGTGTTTGATTTCCTGGAATAATCTGAGATGACATAGGGACCCTGATTGTCAAAAAAGTTATATTTTTATTGATCCTTTCTTAACCTGTGTCATACAGGAACTCAGATCTTTGCATACTCCCATGTTTTCTCTGAACTATTGGAATGCCTTTTAGTGTTCCAGTGCACCCTCAAATACATTTATTTCTTTTACTTGTCTTGTTCTTACATTTTCAGAATGAAGACTCTTTAATTTACCATTAATTTCAAAAGAAAGGATCAATAAATTCCTGTTTTCCAGTGTCTACAATCCCTTAATCTAAAACCAAACCTTAGTCTGAAATATTCCTGGTAGACAATAAATCTCCAAGGTCAGGTCAGGTTAATGTCAATAACAGTGTTTATAAAGATCAAGGGTATTATAAAAAAGTAAACACTGGGTTTTCTTATTAAACGTATGACATAAAACGTTCTACATAGTCAATTTCTTGGAATTGTGGGTGTTTCTGTTATATAGTATTTCTTAGAAAAATCTTTGCCATACTTTATACCTTATTCCAAGTGAATTTACATCAATCACCATCATGAACTCTTTCCTAAAGCAAGTCTATGAGTACACTTGCTCTACCACAATGAGTAGTTGCTTCTTGGATGTTCTAGCCAAATTTTGACTTGGTCTCTGTACAATTTACTGAAAATACTTTGAGGAACAGCAAGTAGCGTTTTTGAATAAGTTTTTATTTTTTACAACATGATAAATCCAGATATGCTCATTTCTCCTTGCATGATTGATCAAGCTGTGTCAGGTTAGTTGGGGAATGGTGGCAGGCATCAAACTTTAGAGCTTACCATAGCTGTTCAATGGGGTTAAATTCAGGACTCTAACTTGGTCATAAAGGACATAATAATAATAATTCATTACATTTATATAGCGCTTTTCTCAGTACTCAAAACGCTATCCACACAGGGAGGAACCGAACCCACAATCTTCCACAGTCTCCTTACTGCAAAGCAGCAGCACTACCACCGCGCCACCTGTCATCAATTTTCTTCTTTTTAAGCAACTTCTACAGTGGCCCCGAAGGGCAAGTGACAAAAAATATAAAGGTGTAATGCGCACAATTAAGCATGGTGATGCGCACATTCAGAAGAGGTGACACACAGAATTAAACATGGTGTCACACAATTAAAAATGGTGATGTGCACAATTAAACAAGGTGATGTGCACATTCAAAAGAAGTGACGGGCAGAATTAAATGTGGTTCTGCACAATTAAAAAAGGCGATGTATACATTTAAACGAGCTGACGCGTAAAATGACATGTGGTGCTGCGCAAAATTACAGATGACACGTTCACAGTCAGAGAGGTGACAACAAGTAAAAGTGTACGGAAAGGGTAGGTACCTTGGCAAAACAAAACGAAAACACTGATTGGTGACAAGGTTTGCCTGTCAGTCCACAGGGGAAGTTTCCAGTTAAGTGGTGATCTGAGTGAGGGAAAGTTAATATAGCATTCTTTTTTCAATTAAATTGTTGGCAATCACAGATTCCGATGTATGTACATTATGGTGTACATTAACAGGTGGTCATCCATTTCTTTTTTCCCATGCAAGAGTTATAAAAAAAAAACCCAATCCCAAAGTAAACTGGGGGTGTTCCCTGTTCTTTTTTTTTGCCTGCAGTACGGTGCTTGATAGTTTGTTAAGGTTCTACATACTATTTCATTGTAATAGCAATTACTAAAGGAATTATTTGTAATCTAACGTGGTGCTCCATAGTGATTTTATGTTAGATCAGGTGCCGTATTATCATCGAGGTATAGCAGCAGAAGAGGCAAAAAATCAACCCTCACGTTCATGATTTATATGTGCTCCGAATGTCCATATGTTTGACTGTTCTGGATAAAGCACAGTATTACTTGTTCGAGACAGCAAGGCATTCCTTTAAATGACATAACAACATAACGTGGCTCCCATTTTCCCTAGTTTCTCAGCTAGCGTGTGATGGAACTTGTTTCTTACATCAAATGTTTACCAGGCAACAGCATTCTAGTCGCCTCCCTTTGGGCACTTGCCTCTGCAAAGGGGGGCACACTTTCATTTGTGTCTTGGTCATAATCATATAGTGATCTGACCAGTATTCTGCACCTCTTCGGTGATGAGAACATCTCTGATGTCACTACGTCTCACTATAACGTAATCAATAAGAGGCCAGTGTTTGGAGAGAGGGTGCATCTATGGAGTCTTATATTTAGCCTTCTACTGGAAGATGTTCTTTGCTCTGAGCACAACCAGGTCATAACCAACACCAAGTAGTCTTATACCATTTCCATTAGCCTGGCCAATACCATGACTGCCGAGCACTCTGGTCCATACCCTGTTATTGTGTCCCGCCTGGGCATTAATATCCCCAAGCAAGAAAATCTTGGGGATCTGGCTCAGGACCGTGTCCAGTGAGTGGTAGAAGCAGTCCTTGGCCTCACTGTCACATGACAAGATTGGTGCAAAAGCACTGAGAAGAGCTACTGACAAAGCAGTTTTTAAAGTGCCGTAGGAGGCAAACAATTCCAAGTAGCATTATCTTTTTTTAAATCCAATGGCATTGGTGAACCCAAGATGACCAGTCCACAATATTGGCTACAGGAGGTTGCTGGGTCCCTGGTCTGTTAAGGCCCACCTATTGTGTGCTGCCAACACACTACTTTTCTGTTAGGGTGTGCTTCCTTAGCCTAAGCAGACCAACCCACAAGGCATTAGTACTATTTACGCATATTTGGGGCAATGGTTGACATGCGTCTCTGGGGCCCACTGTTGCTCCATGATCATCTGCAGTTTAGCCTGTGACTGCAAGGTACACAGTTACCATGTGTGGCCACGTGGAGGCTCTGCAGATGTCTTGGTGGTGGAAAGGTTTTGTTCTGTGTATGACTCTAATTGTCAGACAAGTAAACATTACTCCTTTTTTTTTTTTTTTTTTTGAAAGGGACCAAACTAATCAACTCCCAACATTGGAGAAAGGTGGTTGGTCAGGTAACAAGTCAAGTGATCTTCTGGCAAATCTGCCATTTTTTGTTAACCTGCTTTTGCTTTGTATCTTCTGTATGTTGCACACTTAAAAATGATTTTTCTGATAGTTGAGCTTGATTGAGCTATCCAATATTATGGTATAACTATGCGATCATATAATTGCACCCACAATGTCTAATTTCTTTATGAATGTGCTGCTATATAAGACAAGCAATATGTGAACATTTGTGGAGAATTGCAGGTTGTTTATCTTCTTCTGGCATTCCAGTTTTCTTGAGTCTGCCTCCAACTCTCAGTATTCCATTTTTTATGACTTTTTATGACTGGGTCAAGTTTGAAGATTTGACTGTTCTTTTTTATGAGAGCATTTTTCTTTACAGTTTTCTGAAGAAATCTGGCTTGGTTTTAAAGTCAGTTTGTACTTTTTCATGTGTACTGTGATGAGTGTTCTTTGTTCTTCTGGGTTATTTTCAGATTAACTGACTTCAAGTTGAAATGGCTCATTTTTAAAATGCAGCAGTATATGTTTAAACTTGAGAAATCCATGCCACGACTTTTTTTAAGTGTAGCCATTCTGAAAATTAGGTGATGAGTTTATTTACAGGTTCTGTAACCTTTTATACACTTGTCATGTTAACTGCACAGATTTTAATTTCTGGATCATCTTCAGAAAGTGAATCATTCAGTTGATCTGGTCTTTTTGGCCACTCATGTCCTGGCTTTAATAAGAAACTTGGACCTTGTGTCCATAGAGTGCTTTTGAAAAAGCTTTCTCTGCTTAATCCTCTTCATTCTTGATCTGCTGGATTCAGGGCAGATGTGACATATTTCCATTCTGAAGGTCATGAATGATCTCTGATCTCTGAGATTCTGCTGGCAACAAAGGTCTTGAATCAAGAATTTTCATTTGAAATATACTTAAGCACTGTGGTGCTGTCAATCCAAAATGTAGATTCTTGTAAGGGTATTCAAAATTAACCTTTTAGTATCTTATCCATTTTGACTGCCGCAACAACTGCTGGTAGCTCTAGTCTTGGAATTGTGACATGCTTCAATGGTGCCACTCTTGAGTTTCCCATTAAGAATGAGCAATGCTTTTTGATATCTTAATTGGTCAAAAGAAGATATGTGACAGTGCCATATCCATATTCAGTGGCATCTGCAAAATGCTTCATTTGGGCTGATGTTATGGTTCCAAACCATGCAGGTTTGATGCATCTATTCACATTGTAGTTCAGTAGTAACTGTAAGTCATCCATCCATTTTTTCCACTTCTTCATTCCACCCAAATTTCTCTTTGCACAAGTTTCTTAAAATAAGCTTTGCTGGCAGTATAGCAGGGTCATAAACTGTGCTAACAACAGGTAGAGTACCATGCCTTTGTGGCAGCTTTTTCTTGCAACTATCTGAAATTTGAAACTGTCAATTTCAGTACACCACTGGACTCCCTGGGCACCGTTCTGTTGGGAGCAGACTATGGCTCAAGTCTAAATCCTTTTGTTCAAGGGCACTGTCTTTTGAAATAGAGAATACAACTGCTCTTCTGTTACTCACCCACTTGGTCATGTGGAATCTCCCTCTAAGGCATAGATCTTGGAGATCTTTTGCCAGCTTTATGGCTTGCTCTTTTGTTGCCACTCATTTAAAGCAGTCATCTATGTAGAAATCATGGAGCACAGTGTTAATGGCTTCCACGGGAAGTGCATCTCTGGCATCTTCAGCTGTTCTACACAAAGCATAAGAAGCACAACTGAGTGAAGAAGTAGCACCAAAAAGATGTACTGTCATTTTAAATTCTTGCAAATCTTTACTTATGTTACCTTCAGGCCACCACAAAAAGCGTAAAAGATCAGTGTCTTTATCTGGAACTTTAACATAGTAGATCATCAATTTAATGCCTGCCATTAATGCCACTGGCTCCTCTCTGAATCTTATAAGGACACCAATGAATGTCTTAGTTAAGTTGGGACATTTCAGTAGTTGATCATTAAGTGAAGTTCCTTGATAGGTGGCTGTACAATCAAAGACTATTCAAATCTTTTTTGTCTTTTTATGATGCACACCGTGATATGGAAAGTACCACACCCTGCCTTCATTGCAATTTGGGCTTTCTTTGGGTACCTTGACAGCATAACCCTCCAGCATAATGTCTCTCCTGAAAGATTTTTAATCTTCATGGAAGCCTGAATTTTGGCTTAGTTTTCTTTTGAGCCCAATGGCATGTGTGGCCACTTACCAGTCTGGCAGATTCTGAGGATACAGTATGTGCATGAACTTGATGTCTTCCTGCCACATTTGTTCTGTCTCTTCACAGTTGTGCTTATGTGTGATGGTTATACTGTTGGAGCTGTGTTATACTGTTGAAGGAACATATTCTTCAATTTCTGATATGGACACATGATTGATTGAATGTTAGAAGTCATCTCTTTCTTTACATGACCCAATGACCATCTTTCCAAGTGCAGTTTTCACCACATGAGGTCCACCTCCTCTGCTAGGTATGATTTGCCACAACTCGAAGACCTTGGGATTGTTGATACATATTAAAAGATCAACTTCAGAGTCTATGAATGGTAGACGTACCTATTCCAGATATGTCAATTTCTCAATGTCTTCTTGTCATGGAATATTTTCTCTGTCCACTGGAATAGAGGCCTGCATATAAATATTTGGCAAACCAATATATGCATTATCATTGAGTGCACAGACATGCAAATCTGATAAGACAGAACATTTGGTTAGCATTTTTTAATCATCGTAATAATTACTTTTGAATTTGAGGAGTACTTGAGTTCTTTGAAGGTTTAACTGTCTCTGAAGATTTTCAGAACAAATTGCTACTGTGCTACCTGTGCTACCAGGGTCAATAAAGGTGTATATTTTTAGGTGTATAAATTTTACCTTAACAGGGACCACATACAGTGCATATTCTTCTCTGGCCCCAGTAAGAGCACAGATTCCCTTCTCAGTTTCTTGATCAGTTTGTTTTGCCTCACTGGATGTAGCTTTAATGGATGTTGCTACATCCTCTTTTTTGATGTGCAGGATGTCTGGGGGATGCAAAAAACATCTTACATTTCATTTTTTCTTTACAATACTTACCAAGGTGCCCTGGTTGTGAAATCTAATGGTTTATGCTTTCATTGTCTGAAAGTCAATTCCATCTTTATGTGGCAATTTTTGATTTTGCTACATTCTGTAAGAATGTGCTTGTAACTGCAAAATACACAAGGTCTCTTAAATGCGCAGGCAGCTGTTGCAGACCTTTTGACCAAGGTATCCTGAATCTCCTTTTCAGCAGCTTCAGTGATACTTGTAGTAAAAGTACTCCCTCTCTGTGTGCTCATCAGGGGACATTTACACTTGTCTGTCTTTTTTTTCCCTCTGTGTGCATGCAACTTTGTGGAACATCTCCATATATGGGGTGCAAAGTTTCTTGAAGTTCATAAGCAAGACTTCACCATTTATCTCATAAAAGATAAGGGGGCTTCAAGAGTATAGTACGGATATTTGGATTTCTGTTGAATCCTGTCATCACCCCTTACATTGGACATAGCGTTCATACAGCTAGCATGAAGGTTGCATAATCTTTCAGAGCTGCTCCATCATTTTGCCTTATTTGAGACCATTTCAATGCTTTGTCCAGATATGTGTTAGCTGTGTATATCTGATCACCATAGTAACTGTCAAGTAGATTTCTGGCTTCTGCGTATCCTGTTCTTGGTGGCATTCAGGTGCAACCATATCTTGAGTGGAGCCTCTGGTATACTGGATTAAATCTATTCTTATCTTGAGGGATCTCTAACACGTGGCTTGCAGCATGATCAAAGGCCCGGATGAAGTCTGCATAAACCAATGGGTCATCTGAAAATGAAGGGACCTTTCTGTGTGGTACTTCGGCACATGGTACAGGAGATTAATTATTCTTATCTCTTTGTTGGGCTAACAATCTAGCAACTTCAGCAACTGCCATCTGGCTCTCCATTTGCTTCTGCATGAGCTTGCATATCTACAAATCCTGATTGACACTCCGAAAGTTAAAACTTGCGGTAGACTTGATTTCTCTGTTTTAAGCTCAAGCTCCCGAATAGGAAATCCATTCCCGGAAGGGTTTATCCATTCCCGGGAATTTGGGAATCTTGCATGTCATTAATATATATAAATATATATATTTATATAAATAATGCACATACACACAGTACCTACAGAGTATAAATATATACTGTATATATATTTTGCATTTTCCTGGGGGAAGTGATTAAACTAATGTAAAGTAATGTAAGTTGACTAATATATTGGAAAAAAAAATTAACCTCATGTTACAAAATTTTTAAATTTTAATAGGTAAAATAACAGATCAGCAGGTTGGGTTACATGTAAATGCCTTTCATCTTATACCATTTCCCCCTGTAAAATGAATGCTATTTGTTATTTTTTGGTCTGCTTAAGAATCTCTTTCATCATTCTTAACAAGTTTGTCTTACCAAAGCAGTACTTGCCAAGGATGCTGAGTATATTGATGGCCGTTTTATAATACTTACGCTTTTGTCAGCTGTTATTAGATAACGGATGGTGGTGAACACTGACGTGAAATGGGAAAGATGCTCAGAGGAGTTTAGTAAAACATGCATTTGTTTTGTAAAGAGACTGAAAGAGAAAGGGAATCTATAATGTGAAGAGAAAGTGTAGGTGTCTCCTTAAACTTTTTATCAAACAAAGTGAATGTCTAATATAAAACTACCCCTAAACCAAAAAAACATTATTTAAAATATGATTAAGTGATATAGTAAATAAATTAAATTAGACTTGGCCGTACATTTAGCTAGAGTAACTCTGCTGATCAGTCTGTTACTTGTTAACTACCCAGGCTTTCTATGTATCATAATGTGCTACAATATAGGACAGAGACCTCCTGGGTAGCAGCCAAGGGCAGGAGGTTCATTACAGTAAATCGCTGTGTCAACCAAAGATGAGATGGATCTTGAACCTTGAAAATGGATGGAATATATCTGACAGGTCAAGATAGCTGGCATAAGTCTTTGTTAAATTGATGATGATTGCTTTAATGCGGCACACACTAAAAAATCTTTCTCAGTGATTATGATAAAAGAGATGCTAGACCTGAAAATGTGCAAAGGGGCTGAAAGGCTACACCATAATCTATAGTAATGAAAGAAAATCATATTGTATTCAAATTAAGCAGACACTAATATGAGTTTAACTTAAAGCATTGTCTTTTAAGATTGGCTCTTATAATATCAAATGTTTAAAATGAGGAGATGTACAATTTTAAGAAAAGAATAAGGTCATTTTAAATATGATGGCAGCAACATGTCCCAAAAAAGTTGGGACAGGGCCATGTTTACCATTGTGTAGCATCTCCTCTTCTTTTAATAACAGTCCATAGATGTCAGAGAACTAAGGAGACCATTTGCTGGACTTTTGGGAGAGGAATGTTGTCCCATTCTTGTTTGATATAGGATTCTAGATGCTCAACAGTCCTGGGTCATCTTTTTCATATTTTTCATTTCATGATGCTCCAAATGTTTTCAGTTGGTGAAAGGTCTGGTGTCTCAAGCATTATGCCATGTGTAGAATTCACACTAAAACATGGCGTACAGACAAAAGTAGAAATGTGTGTACGCACAAGAAAATTCAGATGCACAAAACTGCGTATGCTAGCTTCCTCACTCTTCAGCTCTAGAAATCCCGGTTAGCGTGAAAAGTAACGCACGTCCACATGAATGCCGACCCACCGCAAATACTCACATATTTTGCATAATTTAATATGCAGATCAATATAAATATCACCTTTCCCAGTGTTTGGTTAAAAGACAATTGCAAATGCATGTGAAAATTTCAGCAAATGTGAAGTGGAGGCAAAGAAAAACATACTATTTGTTTACTTAAGTGTTGGTATAAACAACAAAAAGAAGTTGATCAAGTGATACAAAGTGGCGGAGAAAGGAGAAAATTCAAGTTCAGAAAGTCGCACAGTGCCCAAAATAAAAAAGAAGTGGTCATATATCAGAGTCGATGTGAAAAGGTGAGTCGCAGCCCACTGTTCAAGTGTCATACGGAAGCGTATTAGGGTACAGAGAAATAAAAAAAAATAGGGACACAGTGGAAAAAACTATTTGAAATGCTCAATTTTGTATTTTGTTCTTTATTTCGCCTTATACAATTTCTTGTATTAGGAATTTGTTAGTTTTCGCATACCCCTTGGGGTCAGAGCGCAGGGTCAGCCATTGTACAGCGCCCCTGGAGCAATTGAAGGTTAAGGGTCTTGCTCAAGGACCCAGCAGAGTAGGATCTCTTTTGGCAGGTTTGAACCGGCAATCTTTGGGATACCAGCACAGATCCTTAGCCTCAGAGCCACCACTCCACCCTACAATTTAATCTCATAGTTTATTTTGTCATTAGATAGATAGATAGACAGATAGATACTTTATTAATCCCAATGGGAAATTCACATTATGTTGTAAACTTAATTTTAAAATCAATGTTAAATTTACTAGAGTTTCTCAGATCCCATCATAACTAAAGTAGTACGATAAATGGTTCGTATTTTATGTGTTCTTCTATGTGCATGAATCACTGCACATAGTATGAATCACTACCTGTATATGCTTCTTAAATGGCTTTCTCTTATGCTGACAGGACACCGAATACATTATATTCATGATATTACAGCTCTCTGAACAATTTAAATACTAATATACTGTATACACATGATATCATTTTCATGATGAAATTAATTAAAGTATGTATCAAAACATAGGGGCAAGGTGGCACAGTGGTAGCGATAAGCTAACGCCACGTCCAGAGATTGTTCCTGCTGCACTTTGTATGCTTGCTGGGACATACGCAACCCTCGATGAAATGTAGTAGTACTGTCTCTTTCAAACATACCAACCCCCAATTATTGTCCTTCCTTTTCTTTCTCCACATAACCAATCGCCACACAATAAGCGCTTTAATAAATGTCAGACCATCTGTAAGCTTAGAATGCAGGTTCTTCAAGACTTTTAAGGAACATTGAAATATCTTCGTAGCACATGTTTAATTATTCCATCTATCCATCCAGTCCCACATGTTTAATTAAATTAAAAATGTATCTGTATAATGTAATATACATACTTTAATGCATTTCATCTTAATGATATCAAGAGCTCCAATAAGATGGCTCTTGGAAATCTAAATTGACTTAGAAGCCAGTTGTCATCTTCTGTAAATAAGCGCTCTCTTCTATTGAATTGAATTCTTTTATTGTTATTGTATGGTACAATGAGATTTAATATGCAAATCCTCCATAAACTTATTTTCTTGTAAAATAATAAAAATAATTATTATTATTATTAATACAATAAACAATGAAAAATATAGAATATGAAAACATAAGTATAAAGTACATGTACATATAGTGAAAATGGTTCATAAAGTGGCTCAGGTTGTGCAATATTATAACTGTAGTGCAAGTTTACAGTGATGCAATTGTAATTCTAAGTACAAACAGTTCTACTGGGAGCACTTGATAGACCGATTGAGTGTGTTTATAGCTCTTGGGATGAATCTGTTTCTGAACCTTGAGAATCATGCAGGAAAAGCTCTGAAGCATTTGCCAAATAGGAGAAGTTCAAATAGACTGTGCCCATGGCTGAGGCATTGTGTGCTATAAATGTTCTCCAGGGTAGATGCTGTATCCCAATAACCATCTGCACTCTCGACACAGCCTGCTGTAGAGCTTTCCGATCAGCAGCTGAACAGCTGTGATTCCACACTCTGGTATAATGGGTTAAAATATTCTTGAGTGGTGCACTGATAGTAACAACACTAAAACAGCTATAGTATTTGGAATGCTTTGGCCATTCTGTGGGCCATTATATTGTTACTGTTTTGATTACCATCTGATATCTTAAATCTATGAAACCACATAAATGAAACCACATAGGAATAGTAGCATTAACGCTGGGTGCTGCCATTTTGGTTTACTCTAAGTTTAGTTTTTATACATCTCGAAATAAGTGTGGAAACGGGTGTACGCAACATTTTTGTGTGTATGCGCCATTTATAAATGAGGCCCTTGTACACTGCAAGCAGACCAGCTCATCACCTGGACTCCTCTACTATGAAGCCATGCTGTTGTAATAGATGCAATGTGTGGTTTAGCCTTGTCTTGTTGAAATATGCAAGGCATTCCCTGAAAAAGACATCATCTGGATGGGAGCATATGTTGCTCTAAAACCTGTATATACCTTTCAGCACTGATTATGCCTTTCCAGATGTGCAAGCTGCCAATTCCATAGGCACTAATGCTCCCCCATACCATCACAGATGCAGGCTTTTGAACTGAGTGTTAATAACAAGCCAGACAGTCCCTTATCTGTTTAGTCTGGAGGATGCAGAAAAGTAAGGTGCCTAAGGCCAAAAAGAATTTCAAATTTTGATTCATCTGACCACAGAACAGTTTTCCACCTTTCCTCAGACCATTTTAAATGAGCTTTCGCCCAGAGAAGACAGCAGCGTTTTTGGATCATGTTCACATATGGCTTCTTCTTTGCATGATAGAACTTTAACCTGCATTTGTGGATGGCACAGCAAACTGTGTTCACAGACAATGGTCTCCTTTTTTTTTTAATTTTATTTATTTTATTGAAATGACACAAAAATCCATACAAATAGGTCAATTTTACAATAATAGGATTGAAGACAAATCAACCTCCACCCTTGAGAAAGAGAGCATGGGCAGCAGAATAAAACTTAAAGCTAGTTAACAATAAGTAAATAGATAAATGGAGAAGAAAAGGAAATGGGGAGAGAATCTGCTTCCTCTGTGCTTTAAAAGCTTATTCTAAAATGTTATTGATTAGATCCTGTCAGGTTTTGAAAACTTTCTGCACAGATACTCTAAATGAGAATTTGGTCCAGAATGATGTGAATTTTTTGCAGGCCCAAAACATGTGCCCCAGTGCGTCTGGAACTTGATTGCAGCATTCACAGGTTGGATCTTGCCCTGGAAACATTTTGGACAATTTTAAACGAGACAGATGTGCGCAATATATAATTTTGAGTTGAATAATTGTATGCTTTGCGCATAAGGAGCTTGAGTGAATTCTCTGCATTGCTGCCTTCCACTTTTCTGAGATGTTGAATGAGAGATCCTTTTCCTACTGTCCTCTTGGATCTTTGAGAGGAAGGGGCTGTAAAATGGTTTTATATATTGCAGAAATGCTGTCTAAGTCCTCGAAACTGAGCAATATTTTTTCCAGCATAGAGGGAGGTCGGAAGTGAGGAAAATTGGGCAGGTTCTGTTTAACAAAGTTTCTAATTTGAAGATAGTGAAAGAAATGTGTTGCTGGAAAGTTAAATTTAGAATGTAATTGTTCATAGGATGCAAAGATGTTGTCTATGTACAGATCTCTTAAGTGATTTAATCCCAAATGTTTTCCAGACATTAAAAACTACATATATTTGCGAGGGTTGAAAAAGGTGCACCTTGTGCAGAGGTGCCACCGATAAAAAAAATTCTCTACTTTAAAATTCTTCCTACATTGGTTCCATATTCTGAGTGAGTGAAACACAATTGGGTTGTTAGCATATTGGCAATAACTTGCATTTATTGGGGCACAAAGCAAGGAATATAAAAAAGTACTGCAGGATTTTATTTCTATTGCAGACCAAGCCTGCATATGTTCATCTATTTGTGTCCATGTCCAGGTTTTTCTAGTTTGTATGTTTGCTGCCCAGTAATAAAGTTGAAAGTTAGGTAGAGCCATGCCACCTTCTGCCTTTGGCCTTTGTAGGGTCGCTCTTTGGACACATGGATGTTTTAAATTCCAAATAAATGTGGTTATGGTTGAATCTAATTTCTTAAAAAATGATTTAGTGATGTATATTGGAATGTGGCGGCACGGTGGCGCAGTGGGTAGCGCTGCTGCCTCGCAGTTGGGAGATCTGGGGACCTGGGTTCGCTTCCCGGGTCCTCCCTGCGTGGAGTTTGCATGTTCTCCCCGTGTCTGTGTGGGTTTCCTCCGGGCGCTCCGGTTTCCTCCCACATTCCAAAGACATGCAGGTTAGGTGGATTGGCGATTCTAAATTGGCCCTAGTGTGTGCTTGGTGTGTGGGTGTGTTTGTGTGTGTCCTGCGGTGGGTTGGCACCCTGCCCAGGATTGTTTCCTGCCTTGTGCCCTGTGTTGGCTGGGATTGGCTCCAGCAGACCCCCGTGACCCTGTGTTCGGATTCAGCGGGTTGGAAAATGGATGGATGGATGGATGGATATTGGAATGTTTTGAAATAAAATGAGAGGCTTAGGGAGGATATTCATCTTAATAATGTTAATTCTTCTAGCTAAAGTGAGATGAAGGGTTGACCATCTATGCAAGTCTTGCTTAATTTTTTCCATACAGACGGCAAACTTTTGTTGATAAAGAGCTTTATGTTTACTTGTAATGTTTACCCCTAGATATTTAAACTGATCTGCAATGACAAAAGGGAAGGTGTCCAATCTAATATTGTGTGCTTGAGAATTCAATGGAAAGAGCACACTCTTAGTCAAATTAATTCTGAGACCAGAAATCTTTTGAAATTCTTTTAGTGCTCTTAGGACTACAGGCACAGTATTTTGTGGGTCTGATATATACAGTACCATATCATCTGCATATAGAGAAATTTTCTGTTCAAGTCCTTCTCTGATAATCCCCTTTATTTCATAGGCATTTCGACAATGAACTGCCAGTGGCTTAATGGCGATTGCAAAATGTAATGGTGATGGGGGCATCCTTCCAGTACCACGTTCCAGTTTAAAGTAGTCTGAATTAATGTGGTTAATACAAACTGAAGCTTCTGGATTGGTATACAGTAGTTTGATCCATGCACAAATGTTCGGGCCAAACCCAAATTTCTCCAAAGTAGTGAAAAGGTAGTTCCATTCAATCATATCAAATGCTTTTTCTGCATGCACGGATAATAAAATCTCTGGGATGTTTGACTTTGTGGGTGAATATATTACACTAAACAGGCGTTGAAGAATGGATGCTAAGTGTCGGCCTTTAATAAATCCAGTTTGATCTTGTGATATTACTGAAGACAGCACTTTCTCCATCCTCCTAGCTAGGACTTTAGAGAGTATCTTATCATCATTATTCAGAAATGAAATTGATCTGTATGATGCACATTGTAATACGCCTTTATTTTGTTTAGGAAAGATGGTGATTAATGCTTGGCAAAAAGTTTGAGGTAGAATTTTATTGTCTGTAGCTTCTGTGAATGTTGCTAATAAAAGGGGAGCTAGCTGAATGGAGAATTTCTTATAAAATTCGGCAGGGTAGCCATTGGGGCCTGCTGCTTTTCCCACTCTGAAGTGACTTTATAGCATCTAGTAATTCTGATAGTGCCAATGGTGTATCCCAATTCCTCTGCACTAAGAGTATCTATTTGTGGTATCTGTAATGCATCCGGAAATGCATTAGATTGTGTCTTGTCTTCTTTAAACTCAGTAGAATATAAAGATTTATAGTAGTTTCTAAATGTGTGCATTATATATTTATGGTCCTTAGATTTTGTCTCTGTTTGTGTTGGTGATTGCTGGGATTGCATTGCGAACTTCTTGCTTGTGGATTTGTTGAGCTAAGAGCTTTTTAGCTTTCTCTCTATGTTCATAGTAATGATGTCTTGATTTATAAATGAGTTGTTCAGTTTCTTTAGTTGTCAAGAGGTTGAGTTCTGAATGCAGAGCCTGCCTTTTCCTATGAAAAGCATCACTTGGACACCTAGCATGTTCTTGATCTATTCTAGTAATTTTGCTAATTAGCTTTGATACCTGCTTGTTTTCCAATTTATTTCTGTGGGAAAGATATGAGATAATCTGTCCTCTTAAGAAGGCTTTCAGGGTTTCCCAGAGTATTCCTGCAGAGACCTCTGAGGATGTATTTGTCTGTAGAAAAAAACTGATTTGTTTTGATATGAATTCTGTACAGTTCTCGTCTGCTCATAAAAGTGGGTTAAGACGCCATCTGTGAGATGAGTATGTGCGGCATAATGATTTGAGCTCCAAGATCAGAGGGGCATGGTCGGAAATAACAATAGAGTCCTACTTGCAGGATTTAATCATAGGCAAGAAATGGTTTTCTACAAAGAGATAATCAATTCTTGAGTAGCAATGATGCACTGGTGAGTAGAAGGAATATGTTCTTGAGTTTGGGTTTAATAATAATAATAATAATAATAATAATAATAATAGTTTGGGTTTAGAAATCTCCAGGGGTCTGATAAGTTGTGGTCAGTTCCAAACTGTGTAATTGTCCTTGCAGTGTTAGATGTCATCGCCCCTGTGTCAGGAGACCTATCTAGGTCTGTATTAATGATGGTACTTCAGGACTCTTATTTAGTAGAAATGTCATTGGTTTTTATCACAGGGAGTTTTTATCTGGTGTCCCAATTGACTTTTTGGCTCGCTTGTGTTCTAAGGATTGCATTGAGTATCTTCTTTCTATCATAAAATATAAAAGAGTAATTTTAATAACACTCACTGTGTACAGCTGTAAATAGCTTATATTTACTTTTATTTGTTGGTCTTTTCTGAGTTTTTTGTTTATGCTGTTGTAGCCATAGAAATGTATCATACAGATTTTTTAATAGGACAGATTTATTCAAAATACTCCATGCTCATTGGTATAATTTAGATTTAAAACACAGCACAATTTAAAAAGTGGCATTCTGATTGAAATAAATTGACTTCTGTCATGTTATTCTTGCAGAAATATGTAACACATTATAATGTTACTGATACAATTCTATTTTTAATTTATTTGAAACTGGATCGTTTTAAATTTAATTTGAAGTTGGCTTATCAATGAACAATGAATACTTACTGTGGTGAAAATACTAGACAGTTTGTTGAGTTTGATGTCTTGTTTAGGAGGAAAAAACTTTATTGTAAACAAAAAAGGGAGTTAATGATATATGTCTTCAGTAGCATAGTTATATTATATAATAGTTCTAATATAAAGTATCTATCTATCTATCTATCTATCTAATAACATACTTTTTAATATTGTGAAATAATGCAGCAACAATTCAAGCATAACCTACAACATACAATACTTTTACTCTCTGTGATAAGAAAAAAACATGTAAACAGGCTTGATAGTACATTATTATCTCAAATTATTAAATATTTAAAAAGAACAAAAAATAATTATTTTAAGATTTTCATTTAATTCAATATGTGATTTTCCCAAATATAAAATTATGAGCTTAGTATGATCTTATGTTTTGAGTGAGCTTGTATCTCTATATTATGATTAAGAAACAAATGCATTTTATTATTTTCCTTCAGCGATATCTTGGGTGCATCTCTTTGCTTTTGGTATGAATTAATATACATTTAATTTATAAACTTTGACCTGTGTCATATCTGCTTTTTCTTAGGCAGCAAAATGGCTGCCCTATAGTTAAACTTATTCACTTGTGTTATTCAATTTAATGAATAGTTTCTGGGAAAAAAACATCTTAACCTTTTAATGCTCTAAGATGATATTGCAGCACCTATTTAGGTGTGCAGTCTGTAGACTGTCTCCAGTATATTTCAACATTGTACTTTTTCTCACTGGGAAAAGAACATTGGTTTTGGCAACTCACTCAATACATATTAAACATACCATAACTTCTTTCATAGCAAAGGTCATTACAATCCTTCTTACTAATAGTCACATTGCAATGCATGATTCAAAAGTATTCTATGCAATTGTTTTCGAGGACAATTAACACTGTTTTTTTTTTTTTTAGTCTTTCTCTTGAAGGTTTTTGCTATCTAAATCTGAGATTCCAGCTATACTTTCTCAGTAAAAATACTTACGCCAAAAGAAAGAAATCGGAAATGATATGATTGTAATAATGTCAACAAAACCTTTGTATGCCTTTATTTTACAACATCCAAGTTAAACTGTCTAAAATTAACCGGACAAGTCTCATAATTGACTGAATGGTCCTTTTGCGTGGCATTAAATTAGTTTGTATAAGGAGCAATATTCGGGTTTTAAATTTCAAGAAGAAATAAAATATGACAATGGAGGTGTTTTCAGAAATATGCAAAGTTTACATAGTTATTTTGTACAAAGGGGCAATAAGAGGTATGGTTTTACTCTCCTGGCAGTTTTGGTAGTTTATTGGCATCATTATTATTTTTCTGAATAAGGCATTCCTTTCTCAATTAGCAATTAGAAAAGGATCACAATTAGTTGTGATATCGTAGAAAAGTGAACACCCGGTTTTAAAAACAGAGATTGAAATATCTTTTCAATAATTACCTTGTCACAATGTCCAGGATCTCCATATGGTTATTGGTAAAGAAAACTGAAATTACATATGGAATTCCCAAATAAATATTTAATAAGGGATTTTTTTGTAAGTGAAATGAAAAATATTGATTAAAGTGTAACCATAGAAACAATAAAGCTCTCTATATAATCACAGTGACCACCACTGTCAAAAGTAATAGCAATAGCATCATGTTAAGAGATCAGTGAGCAGTAGGTAGCATTTCAGGTTTTTTAGAAAGAAAAAGAAAACAAACTGCTGAAGTAGAATACAGAAAATTCATAGAGGACCATGGGGAAGACAGTTGCGAGATACATCTATTTTTCACAACGGTTTAGACACTGATAACTTCTTTATCAAGAAAAGCATCTACATTAAACAGGTTCCAGTTGTGTCACTATCATGGTACCAGAGTAATCTGAATATTAAATAGGGACAAAACACCACATTTAAGGGAAGGTGAAAGTTTTGCTTATTGGGTCAGAGTTCACATCTAGGTACTGGTGAAAGCCTGGTATTTGTACAAAAAATGGTGCTTCATCATGTCAAATGGAGTAGACAAGACGTTCTTGCAGTTCCAAAACTTAAAGTAGTTGTCCTTCCAAGTGTCTCTTGGAATAGCACAATAAGCAAAGATGTTGACTTATCCAAATTAATACCAATGTTGGCAAATTAAGTATCATCATAAATCATCTTTCTTCAAGTAGCACCAAGCAAAAAAGGGATTCACCACATGACAAAACTGTGTGCTATTTTATATATTATATAAAATAGACCCTGCTCTGCCAGTTTTAATTTTTCTTATGAATTTATTTTTTTTTAAAAAAAAAGTGTTTTTTTTCTTTCTCCCACCACCCCATCCCCCCTCATCGCCCACCCCCAGATTACAATGTCATGCTCTTTAAATCTGTTTCTGAGTACCTGGAGGCCTTAGGGTCCCTATGCCAGCATGTTACATTATCGTAATCTGCTCATTGACATGGCCCAGTGGAGGACATTTTTCAGACACTGATAGGATTTGTTTTTCTCCTGCTAATGTCTTTCCCATCTTGCATAGCAGTTCAGCATATCTTCAATCAGAATTGAGTAAAGAGTGGCATTTCACTGTTGGTTGCTGTACATTTATTTACTGGACAGGATGATAAGCACACATTTATCATTGGAACATTTAGGGCTCAGTGACACATTGGGTTAATGCACTTGTCTTATCTTTCATTCTCCTACTTAGCCACTAGTGCCTTGTGCTCAACATTTCTTTGGAAATAATTATGGGTTACATTGCTTTTTTCCTCCTTTCCTTTCCTTTCTTGACATACATTTTTGAGCTGATGAGCTTACTTTAAATATTTCTGTTTTTTATGTGAATTTGGCAGCTATATTCTTTACTTCATTCAACACTTTAAGGAGTACTTTAGTATGAATGTTTGCTCTAGTTATTTAATAGATAATAGGTAATAATAAAGAATAACCCCAGAAAGAGGGTTTTTTTTGTAATATTCTGGTAAATGTCACATATACTTTACTAGTGCTTTAGAGAATAATGTGTATTGAACTACAATACAAGGCTCCTGTCTGGCTTCCATAGCTGATTGTGTATTCTCTACTCAGGAAACAGATGGAGAGATAGGTGATTCAGATTCATTTGTTCCCGCTTATTGAACCTTCATATTTTTGAAAAGTGTCCATTCAGATTACTTTTGGTCTCCACTTAATGAAATTAACCACATTCACGCTGTACTGTTTCTTTTGTAAATTTGTTCTGATTTCTGCATCTGCTTCTTTGATAATATTTTTCCTCTAGGTCTACTTGTTTTTTCTCGAGTAAAGTAGTACAGCTAGAAGATTCTTTGTAAAGTTTAAAAAGGCTCAGTTTTGTGCATAATATACAGGGCAATTGAAAAAAATACTCCAGTGGCATTGCCATTTTCATTTCCTGCACTACCTGGCAGCAGAAAAGATTAATTAATTTATTCATTCATTAAAAGATGCACAATTTTTCACCCAAGTAACAGATGAAACTTAGATGGTTTAGCTATAGCTTGATGTAAACCACATATTTGTAAGTTAAAATCTAGCAGAATTAAACTAATTTAAAAGAGGGATGATAATTGTGCATACCCCTGTACTTAGAAATTCCATACTCTTTTGTTGTTCTTTGTATCCATTTGCTTTGATATAATAGTGTACTTGAATTTTAATAATGATGACACCAATATAAAAACACAGTTAAGTCTGACAATGCTGATACATATGTTATTTGAAATAACATGGTATGACATTTTATAACTGTCTTACAGCATTTTGATAAAAATGAAAAGAATAGCAATTATTTATTTGGCTTTAGAAGACTTAACACTAATAATAAAATCTTAGGTTTAAATTCTGAAATGTCATATTTATATAGAATATATGCTGTGAAACAATTACCCCATTTAGGATTATATTTAGACACACTTGCAGAAACAGTAACACATACAGCACTGCAGTGAAAGTATGAGAGACTTGTATTTTCTAGCAGAGAAGTGTAACCCAAGAGAGCTTTAACCTCATAGATGCTGTCTATTCCTTTGAGATTAAATAACCATCTGTGATGGTCTTGACACATTTAAAGGCTTGTGGCCTTTGCAAATATTTTTGTTTAAAATACCACCAACGTGTAAATGTAAGCATTAAGATGATGGATAAAGCATACTGTACAATAATCACTAATGTGTGTAATTGTTAGTAGAACAATATATAACTTTAAAAAACCCAGTGATTTAAAAGATGAAAATAAAACCTAAGGCAATAGTTAATATGAATTAATAAAATAGTATAAATGTCACAATAAAGTTAATGCAATTCTTTTGGCTAGATGTTCATTATTTGATGTTAAAGTATCTTTTTCTAGAGAAAACACTCCCCATCCCAAGTACTTCATCTTATTCACTGTTAGTAAGAGAAGATTGAATATCCAATCATGAGTTCACTAGAAAGCAATTTTTCTTCTTCAAGAAAGGCACCTTTAAACTGGGAAGATGGGCTTCCTTGTGGTAATGGGATTATTCCCACATGAGGAAGTTAGTGTTCTTAAAAGGGCATCCAATGATTTCTACAGGGAAAAGAACAACTGTCTGAAAAACTGAAAAAAATATTAAGTTGTGGCACAAAGGTTCCAGTGCTCAAGACTGCTGATAATGTCTTCAGAATGCAATGCAGAGGTTATTACATTAGTTTTGGTCAGTGTTTTGTGTTCAGTTTTCAGCTCTGTCATTTGAACGATTCCTTTTCTTGCATTCATTAAAAATGTTTAGAATATTTATGTATTACCCTTTGTAAAAATGTTTTATATTGTTCCATGTTAGTCTTCAATAATCATGTTTCTATTTAATATAAAACACCAGTGTGTAGAAACAAAGCATTATTATTATTGTATACAACATAGACTAAGTCCTGGAATAGCTTATTCTTTTATATTGACAAGGCCCGGCACCTGTCACTCAACATAAATGGGTGTCTCTGATGACAAATCTTCCTAAATTCTGGTGGTAAATTCAGAGTGGTGGCTCTGTGGCTAAGGATCTGTGCTGGTATCCAGAAGGTTGCTGGTTCGAATCCCCGTCACTGCCAAAAGAGATCCTATTCTGCTGGGCCCTTGAGCAAGACCCTTAACCTGTAATTGCTCTAGGGGCATTGTATAATGGCTGACCCTGCACTCTGACCCCAAGGGGTATGTGAAACAAATTCCTAATACAAGAAATTGTATAAGGAAAATAACAAACAAAAAAAAAATTCCAAACTCTACAAAAAAAGCTAATTTCCCAGATGTGAATTTATAACAGATGTTGGACTGCATTTTTTTTCTTTACCTGTATTAGTGTAGTACAGAAGTTAAAGGCTTCAGGAGTTTAGCTCACACGCTTTCCAGCTAAAACAGTTCTTCTTTAGACAGTTCATTAAAAGTCAAAATGAGCCTCTCAGAAATTAGTGTAAAATACCCCTAATATAACACCCCTAATGTAAAACATTAATACAGCCTTATACTCTAGCTTTATCAGCAAATGAACAGAACAAGCTGGAATACATCAGATCTCATAGAAGCTATTTTCTAACAGACTTCCCAAACTAGGGTGACAGATCTCAAGCTGGAAAACACAATGAACAGGCATCTAGTTGTGCAGATTTGAAGACTCCTGCACAGCCAAATGCACAATAAAATCTTCTACTTCACCCAACTCATCACAGAGTGGTGGTATGCACAATGAGCAGACGTGCTGTCAGCTAAGAACCTCAGATAGTGCAATGGCAGCTACTGTATGCAAAGCACGTTTCTTTAGGAGGCCTGGGCCTCCTAAAATCCACCACCAGCTCCTTGGTTTTGCTGGTGTTTGAGTTGCACCATTTAACAAAGTCCTTGATTAGGTTCCTATACTCCACCTCCTACCCACTCCTGATGCAGCCCACGATAGCAGTGTCATCAGCGAACTTTTGCATGTGGCAGGACTCCAAGTTGTATTGGAAGTCCGATGTATATAGGCTGAACAGGACCAGAGAAAGTACAGTCCCCTGCGGCGCTCCTGTGTTGCTGACCACAATGTCAGACCTGCAGTTCCCGAGACTCACATACTGAGGTCTGTCTGTAAGATAGTCCATGATCCATGCCACCAGGTATGAATCTACTCCCATCTCTGTCAGCTTGTCCCTGAGGAGCAGAGTTTGGATGGTGTTGAAGGCGCTAGAGAATTCCAGTTACTTTAGCTACTCTCGTCGGTTATATATATTCTGGCTTTCCTCGGTATAAACCACCCTTAACACAAAAATAAACAGAGACAGAATAACAATATAACAAAAGGTAGAATCACAAACCTTCTGACTCTCCCACTCTCACTTTTATTTTCTCATAGAGCTCCACCCACTCATCACTCTCACAAGAAAGAAATATTCAGTGTATATATAATGAGGGGCTGTTCAGGAAAAAAAGATTGGTTCTTAAATATATAAATTGGTTCAGATACATATATTGGTTCAGATACATTGGTTTAGATATATACATTTATTTGAAAACATTAGTTCTGATATATACTTTAATATACCTGCTCAGATAGACCGGTTTGGGGGATGAGATAGATATATGTGTGTGTATATATATATATATGTATGTGAATTCAAAAAGTGAAACACATATATTATATAGATTCACTAGCTGAAACACCCAGCGTTGCCCGGGAGGAAAATAAAGTGTTTTTTTTTTAATTGTTTGAGAAAAATATAATTAAAAATTACACAGTTTTAAAAATAAATTAACAAACAATGAAGACTCACTAATGTGCTTGTCTTGCAGTCTTGTATGTATGTTATCATCCAGTTGATGTTTGGAACCGGCCAACTCTATTTAATTTCAAAGCAACAGGGGTGTGGTGGTGGTCAAACATAAAGAATGCTGGGAGTCATCTCCAGTTCGTCTTCTGGTGGTCATTCCGAGTGTCAACTGGATGATAACATGCATACAAGATTGCAAGACAACCATGTTAGGGTTGATTTCACCCTACAGTATTTTAAGTCAACGAATGAGAAACATGTGTACCAAGTTTCATGAAAACTATTATTTCTTTTCATGTTCTTGATTATGGCCTATAGGCAATGAAAACTCAAAATTCTGTATCTCAGAAAATTAGAATATAACATAAGAGCAATTAAAAAAAAAAAGATTTTTAATCCACAAATATTAACCTACTAAAAAGTATATCCATGTCCGCACTCAATACTTGATCAGGGCTCCTTCTGCATGAATTACTGCATCAATGCGACG
This sequence comes from Erpetoichthys calabaricus, assembly GCF_900747795.2. Classification (NCBI taxonomy): domain Eukaryota; kingdom Metazoa; phylum Chordata; class Cladistia; order Polypteriformes; family Polypteridae; genus Erpetoichthys; species Erpetoichthys calabaricus. The sequence goes on along the minus strand of NC_041397.2, from coordinate 165,187,711 downwards.
TGGCATGGAGACGATCAGCCTGTGGCACTGCTGAGGTGTTATGGAAGCCCAGGATGCTTTGATCGTGGCCTTCAGCTCGTCTGCATTGTTGGGTCTGGTGGGTCATCTTCCTCTTAACAATACCCCATAGACTCTCTATGGGGTTTAGGTCAGGTGAGTTTGCTGGTCAATCAAGCACAGTGATACCATGGTCATTAAACCAGGTATTGGTACTTTTGGCAGTGTGTGCAGGTGCCAAGTCCTGCTGGAAAATGAAATCAGCATCTCCATAATGCTTGTCACCAGAAGGAAGTATGAAGTTCTCTAAAATTTCCTGATAGACGGCTGTGCTGACTTTAGACTTTATAAAACACAGTGGACCAACACCAGCAGATGACATGGTTCCCCAAATCATCACTGACTGTGGAAACTTCACACTGGACCCTCAAGCAACTTGGATTCTGTGCCTCTCCACTCTTCCTCCAGACCTTGATTTCCAAATGAAATGCAAAATTGACTTTCATCTGAAAAGAGGACTTTGGACCACTGAGCAACAGTCCAGTCAGTTTTCCCCTTGGCCCAGGTAAGACGCTTCTGACGTTTTCTCTGGTTCAGGAGTGGCTTGACACAAGGAATGCTGTGACAGTTGTAGCCCCATGACCCAGATACGTCTGTGTGTGGTGGCTCTGGAAGCACTGACTCCAGCTGCAGTCCACTCATTGGGAATCTCCCCCAAATTCTTCAAAGTCCTCTCAAGGCTGTGGTTATCCCTGTTGCTTGTGTACCTGTTTCTGCAGTCACATTTTTTCCTTATATATATATATATATATATATATATAAATATATATATATATATATATATATGTATATTTGTATATATGTGTGTATATGTATATGTATATGTGTATATATATATATATATATATATATATATATATATATATATATATATATATATATATAGATGTGTATATATGTATATATACTGTATATGTGTATATATGTATATATGTGTATATATGTATATTGTCACGCTTGAGTCACAGATTTGCACAGAAACACAGGATGTTGTAGAGACTGGAACTTTATTCAAACACTGCAAATAAACATATGCCTCTTTTTTCAAAGGTTCAAACGTGCTCCTTGACAAGACGGAGGTCACAGTTCCGCCTCACAATTTAAAAGAATGCAAACATATCTTCCTCTTCAAAGGAGTACGGGTCAGGAGCAGGAAAGGTCTGAGAGAGAGGGAGAGAGAAGCAAACAATCAATCAAAAATTGACAGGAGCTGTTCGGACTTTTAAGTTTGCGAAGTACTGTGTGGATCGCGTGATAGTTCAGCTGCAAGTAAACCCAGCAAGCAAGGGATCAATGTGAAGCGTTTTTTTTTAACCTGTAGGAGTGTGATCAGCCCCCCAGCTCACACCCCCTCCCTCAGCTTTATTCACATTTTTGTGAATCAAGCAACATTCCAAACCAGGCTTAAATAAGCGTGACAGGATATCAACAGTAATATGTTCAGAGCCGGGTCGATGCCTCACTGTAAAACTGTAAGGTTGCAAACCCAAAAACCATCTCATGAGACGAGAGTTTGTTTCCTTCTGACGGTATAACCACTGAAGTTGAGCGTGATCTGTCACTAATGTGAAATTTCGACCCCATAAATAATAAAGAAGCGCTTCCACAGCCCATTTTATTGCCAAGCATTCTTTTTCAATAGTCAAATAATTATGCTCCCTAGGAAGCAATTTCCTACTCAAAAATGTGATAGGGTGTTCTTCCCCATCAAAATCCTGGGACAGGATGGCGCCTACACCAAATGCACTTGCGTCCGTTTGTAGAACAAAATCCTTGGATTCCACAGAACTGGATAAGAAGACAAAGCAGTATTCAAATCACAAAAGGCACGTTCACAAACGTCTGTCCATACAACAGGGCAGTTTTTTCTGCCTCTAGTAAGATCTGAAAGAGGAGCAGCCTCTTTTGCAAAATCAGGGATGAATCTTCTGTAATAACCTACAAGCCCCAAAAAGGCACGTACTTGTTTCTGCGTTTCTAATTGTGGATAAGCAAGCATCTTTTCCACTTTTCTGAATTGAGGTCGGACTAAACCACTGCCCATGGAGTAGACCAGATAATGAGTCTCAGACATACCCAATTTACACTTCTTAGGGTTAGCTGTCAAACCAGGCTGTTCTTAAGCTTTCAAGGACAGCCTGGAGACGTTCTAAATGTGTTTGCCAATCATTACTGAAAATCACGACATCATTGAGATACGCCCCGGAATACTTGGAATGAGGACGCAACATCTGGTCCATCATACGCTGGAAAGTTAGAGGCGCGCCATGAAGACCAAATGGGAGTCTAGTAAATTCATAAAGTCCATCAGGAGTTGCAAATGCTGTTTTGTCGTAAATGCTGTTTTTTCGCAACTGTCAGCCTCAAGAGGCACCTGCCAGTAACCTTTCGTGAGATCCAGTGTGGAGATATAGGAAGCCTGACCCAGTTTTTCCAACAGTTCGTCAACACGGGGCATTGGATAAGCATCAAATTTTGAGACTTTATTCAAGCGCCTAAAATCAATACAGAAGCGAGCCGAGCTGTCTTGCTTTGGGACTAATACAACCGGACTGCACCAGTCACTCTTACTTTCGCAGATTACACCCAATGCCAGCATCTTTCTGACTTCCTCACGCATAATATTCCGTCGTACTTCTGGAATCCAATACGGGCACATCTGCACCCTAACACTGGGTTCAGTAGTGATTTTATGTTCTGCAAGATTAGTCACGCCTGGCAAGTCTGAAAAAACCATCAGTGTTCCGTTCAATCAAAGATAACAACTCTGTCTTTTGCGAGTCAGATTGTCACCAATGGCAACATCGGTCTGAGAGACAGCAGCCAAAGACGTGCACCCCCTCTGCGGGTCATGCCATTCCTTCAAGAGATTAACATGTAAAATCTGGAATGGTTTGCACCGACCCGGTATTCTAACCTTGTAATTTACCAGCCCCATACGTTCCTCAATAGTGGCAGGGCCCTGCCATTTCGCTAGGAATTTGTGCGGCTCTGTTGGAATCAGTACTAGAACATGATCACCAGGTTTAAATTCACGGAGCTTACAGCATCTATCATAAAGACGTTTCTGAGTTTCCTGCTCACGTCGCTGATGCTCCACAGCAATAGAAGAAAGTTTAGAAATTCTTTCTTGCAATGAAATTACCCGATCTGCAAAGCTCGGCCTGTGAGCTGTTGTCCTGAATCCTGTCCATTCCTCTCGTACAACATCCAAGACGCCTCGCATACGCCTGCCAAACAACAACGCGAATGGACTCAAGCAAGTGGACGCCTGCGGCGATTCCTGCACCACAAACATAATAAGAGGCAGGGCAGAGTCCCAAGACGTCGGATCATCATGAGCGACTCACCTGATCATCTGTTTTAAAGCTTTGTTAAATCGTTCAGTCAAACCATTCGTCTGTGGATGGTAAACAGTGGTACTCATTTCTTAATAGCAAAGCTGTCACACAATTGTTTCATCACATGAGAAATAAAAGGTGTGCCCTGATCAGTTAAAATTTTTCTATGGATGCCAATACGAGTAAAAATTTTGCACAAAGCTTTGGCTACAGAGAAGGAAGCAGCCACTTCCGGATATTGCATTGCATAGTCAACCAACACAAGCATATATTTTGATACCCACTTTTAGTCTTAGGTAGAGGACCTACTATATCTAATCCCACCAGTTGGAAAGGGACTTCCAAAATAGGCATAGGAGAAAGGGGAGCCCGAGGAGGTTTATAAGCAGAGACGATCTGGCAATTAGGACAAGAAGTACAGAATCGCTCAACATCTTTCCCCATATTCAGTCAATAAAATTGTTTTGATAAACGTTTTCTAGTCTTATCAGTCCCCAGGTGCCCACCCAAGATGTGAGAGTGAGGTAATTGCAAAAGAATGTCCCTATGTACTTCAGGTACAACTAACTGTTCAATAAATTCCACGACTAAATGATCTGATATTACTCTAAAAAGGCAGCCGTCTTTCTCAAGAAAGTGCAGGGTTTTTAAGCCCCCAGATGCACGCTCTTGCCAATAAGAGTCACTAGCAGAGTGAGCCTGTTTAAATGCATATTCTAATGAGCTATCAGCATGCTGCAAGCGCACAAAATCGGTCTGCTTGCCAGTACCCGATTCTTGTTCTGAGGTATTTGCAAGTTGAGAAGTTGTAGATGGGCCAGCCAGCTGCTCTGGGAAATTGGGGGTGTCTCCCTCAGTCTCACTGGAGAGATCAGGTTCAATATCTAGACCGAGCTCAAGATCTTCCTCAACAGCCAGCAGTTCTTCCTCTTCCCCCCCGCAAGGTTTGACATGGGGCATGTTGGAGAGACAAACTGGGAGGGGAAGAGTGTTCCAGACCCATTTGTGACAGTCTGTACAGGCCACCAATGAATACGAGAAACTGCCGATCTGTAATGGAGAATTATACACTGGACTGTGGCTGTTAAATCTTTTTTATCTTTAATTATTCCCAACATTTCAGAGCAGTGTCCTTTTTGCTTTCAATGAGAGACTGTTTTTCATGGTTTTATATATTGTTTTATTATTAGACCTTTTATCTGTGCTTGGCTGTGTTTTTAATATCGTGTGTGTGTGTACATTAGTGATCAGGTTTTTAATTTTGTGTTGGTAACTTGAGAGCAAAAAAATGTTAGCAAATTAGCTAATTATTTATTGGGTCAGGCAAAGCTTGCCATTTGTATTACTACAAATGAAAAGATTAAGAGAGATAGAGGCTCAATTTAAAAAACTCTCAATTTTAATTATGTCCTAAAAAATGCCACTGAGAGTTTTTTAAATTGCAAGTTTTATAAAATGAAATATAATTTGCAGAATTTTACAGAGAAATAAAATACAAACTGTTATTTGTAAAAACGTTAATGAAGATTTTTTAAATTGTGAGTAAAATACTCTGTGAAATTATGGCATAGTACATGGTAATGGTTTCTTTAAGGATTTGTCTGTTTTGATGGGTTTTTTCATAACACTTATTGATGATTAATAAAAGGTATATTTAATACCCAAACTTTCTTTCTAGAGAGAGTCAGGAAATGGGGAAAAGGGGAAGGGTACAGCCTCTCTCAGATACGGTCTTTCTTAGCAGAAACAAAGGGCAAGAAGGGTGTTGTAATCCAAGGTTTTTTTCTTGATGTTGACATTTTTATCAGTTCAGTAAAATCACTTCTGAAAAGGTGCATGGGAGCTGATATGTTTACACAGTAAGAGGGATATTGCCTTAAAAGTATTATCATAAAACTGAGGGTTTCGTTAGCTAATAAGTACATATGATGGATCTGACAGTCACTTCTTTCTCTTCAGGTGTTGGCTTTTGAGTGTTTCTTTCTCTCCAACTAAAATACACAGGCTTAGGATTGGAATATTCAATGTTAATGGGTGCATGGATGAGGCAAACAGGGAGACACTGTGCAGTGGCTTTTCTACAGTAATGCCAGTATTCCAGTAGATGAGGGCTTGGGGCAGGGACGAGTATTTTAGCCCTGGCACAAATTGGTGTGGTGGGGTGATGGTCCTAGGTAAGAATGTGAATCCTGTCACTGTCTCGACAGCTGAGGTGGTGGAGGACCGTCTGCTGGTAGTAAAAATGGAAACTGAAAAATGTGGTTAGTTTTGATAAATGTATATGCACCAACTGACGGAAAGGGCATACTGAAATGTTTTGCCTTGTTGAATACCATGTTAGCACAATTAACTAGGGATGATCATTTGATTCTAGAGGGATATTTTAATTGTAACTAAACAATAAACTAGACAGCATCACCCACAATCTACTCTGGCACTGTGTTATGTGTGAACAATACAAGCTTTAGGGCGTGTGGAGGGCAATGAATGGGGTCACCAGACAGTACATTTGGGTGCAAATGAGGGGCATCTCTCTCTCTCTGTGGTCAGACTGTACATGATGTATACTTTTAAAAATCATTTTAGTCTTTTTAATTCCTGTTCCTGTTTTTTTTTTTAAACTCCACAATCCTTTCAGATCACACTGCCTAATTTAGCATAAAAGCTTCCATTGGCATTTTAACACCCAGCTTTTATATGACTTGCATTTTAAAAACAGTTTTATCTTTTTCTTGGAACAATGGAGGAGGCAAGGTGGGAATTCTTCATCACTGAAGCAATGGTGGGACATAGAAAAAGTACAGATTCTCACGTTCTTTCAACACTACACTTTGAATGTAACTCAGAAAATAAATGTATCAATGGATCTTTTAGAGCAACAGATTGCAGAGCTCCAGCAGAACATGGCTTCTGGCTCTTATGAAGATGGGTTGGAAAAGCTAAAAGAGGAAAAAGGTGGCTTTGTCTGATCTGCTGGATTATAAAGTCCAAGGAGCACTGGTCCGTTCACATTTTCAGGCTGAAACAGAGTCAGATTGCACCTACTAGGTATTTTTTTGGACTGGAAAGGAAGCAAGGTCAGAGCCGAATAATCCACTGTTTAAGATCACCAGAAGGTCAAGAACCGAGAGAAATGGGTCAAATTTGTTCAAGAACTGTGAACTTTTGCTCTGATCTCTTCTCTAAAGAGTCTACAAAAAATTCCATTTTTTTATGTTTGCCAAAAGTTCCTGCTGAACTTCTATGTGAATTGGACAAAAATGTATCTTCACAGGAGCTTATAGTTGCTATGGACATTTTAAATAAAGGGAAGGCTCCAGGAATTGATGGAATTCCAGTTGAATTTTACCAAATATTATGTAGTACTAGGGTGTTGTACCGTGTTAGCCATTATGAATGTAGAGAAAAGCCAAGCAAAATGACACCTTTTATTGGCTAACTAGAAAGATTACAATATGCAAGCTTTCGAGGCAACTCAGGCCCCTTCTTCAGGCAAGATCTTGCCTGAAGAAGGGGCCTGAGTTGCCTCGAAAGCTTGCATATTGTAATCTTTCTAGTTAGCCAATAAAAGGTGTCATTTTGCTTGGCTTTTCTCTACACCAAATATTATGGAATATATTAGTACTTGATCTGTTGGCCATATTGCAGGAGAGTTTGGACATAGGACTGATGCCCATGAGTTGTCAGAGAGCAATGGTCACTCTTTTGCCCAAGTCTGGATACTTAAGTGACATAAAGAACAGGAGGCCTGTGGCACTGCTCCTCACAAACTATAAGATCATCTTTAAAGCTCTGGCAACTAAAGTGAGAGAAATGATGGCCTCTCTGATTCATTCAGATCAGACTTACTATGTACACAAAAGATATGTCATCTTTCTGAACAGAGATATTATACATATTTCTAAGCTTCTTGGTCTGAAAGTTGGGCTTTTCTCTCTTGACCAGGAGAAAGCATTCTACAGAGTAGACCATGACTATTTCTGAGAGGTTACTGAGACCTTTGGGTTAAAATCTGGGTTTATTTGAATGTAAAGGAAGCTCTACAGTGACATTAAAAATGTTCTGAAGATCAATGGTGATTTGAGTGCTCCATTTAGAGTAGGTCAGGGAATAGACAGGGCATCTCTTTGTCTCAGATGTTGTATTCCCTAGCTATTAAACCCTTGTTGAAAGAATTAAGAAGAGTAGTGGGAGGATTGTCTGTCCCAGAGAGCCCCTTTCCATTTCAAACAGTGGCATGCACAGATGACATCATGGTGCTTATTGAAAACCAAACAAATGTTGATGGCATGGTGTCTGTTTTGGAAAAGTTTCAGAGGGTGTCATTGGCAAGGATAAACTGGAAGAAGAGCTCAGCAGTATTGATGGGGAAATGGAGTGAGATACCACCTAAATAGCCTTCACGACTCCAGTGAATGAAAAGAGGCCTGAAATATCTTGGAGACAATGCTTTTGAGGAAAAGAACTGGGAAGGAGAGCTGGACAAATTGAAAAGTTGCTTGAAGGATTGGCAATGGCTTTTACCACAGTTCTCATACAGAGGAAGGGTCTTGACTATTAATAACTTAGTAACCTCAGCCATGTGGCATAGGATGTTGTGTATTGAACCCCCTCTTGAACTTTTATGTAGTATTCAGAGAGAGAACCCTAATTTTGGAATGGAAGGCATTGGCTCAGGCAGTCTTTGTTCCATTTACTTGTTAATGTAGGAGGACAAGGACTTGTTGATAAATGCAGCTGAAGAATTGTTTTCCGGTTGCAAGCTTTGCAAAAATTGTTATATAATCCAACAGACTTGTCCTGGAGGCCTCTTGCCTGTGTCTTGTTAGGTCTGCCATCTAATAGATATGGAAAAGTGCTGCTAGTGCAGCACTGAGAAGATGGTGGAGGTGTTGAGATTACTCTCACTGAGTCAGGCTATTGAACTGCTGCGGAAGATCCTTGCCAACCTTCCAGCTGAAGTGACATCTGTCATTGGAGACTTCCTTGCAGGCAGTGATGAAGCTGTGTCCAATGAAGGCTTTCCTACTGTGACCATAGTGCTGGCTGGTTTGAAACTACTTACGTAGATGGTGCAGTGGGGAAAGCTCTACAGAATATGTGTACTGGCACGTCACTGGGAACCACTGAGCATAACACCAGAGCCAACTTGGAGGAGCAGACTTTGTGGGGCAGAGACACTGGGGCTAGCTTGATGGAACTTATATAGACCACCATTGAACAAAAGAACTGCCGATTTGCAATGGTGTTTGCTGAACAGCATCATTGCTGTTAATTCTTATGTCTTACTGATTGATCCTACAGTTACAGACAAATGTGCTTTTTGTGGAGAGAGAGAGAGAGAGAGAGAGAGACAGACTGTCTTCCACTGTTTTCTACAGTGGACTTAGACCTCTTTTAAATGTTCTTAACTCTTATACTGCTCTTAAATAAATAAATACATAATCTTTAAAAGGCAAATTCAGAAAAATCTGGAGGAATGTTTAATTGGAAATTTCCTAATTGGACAGGCCAAGCTTGCTGTTTATGTCGAGAAAAGAGAAAGCTAAGTCAAACAGGCAATGTGACATGATAATATTTCAGGGACTTAAGAAAGCCAGAGTGTACTTAGAATATAAATTCCACAAAATGATCACAAATGTAAATTATTTTGTGGAAAGATGGTGTGTCCATGAGGCAATTTGTAGAGTTGAGGATAATGAGTTGATTTTTCTTATTTTACATACTGTATGAATTAGATATTAGTTTCTTTTTGCAGTTAGTTGGGTTTTTCTTTGTTGTACTTATGATAAGTAAATGATTTGTTGATTATTGATTAGTAAAATTCAATTCAAAACTCTCTTTCTTATTCAAGGAATAAGAAGACATTTTATGAAATTTATAGTCAAATAGTGCTCTAACATTCAATAAAGCTTTTATATGATGACTTGGCAGTTTGTACAATCAGTAATGAGGAACTTATTTTCCTTACTAATTAAAATCACTAAGCTTTTTGGTATTTATAAGCTTATATGTATTTGAATGCTTGTCTTGCAAAGTTTGTTATTGGTTTCTATGTTTGGACAAGTTGTTTCTGAGCAGTAAAGTTCATATTTTTCTTTGATTCTCTCTTTCTTTCTGTCTCTCCTTCTGTATTTCTCTCCATCTCTCTCTCTCTCTGTCTGATTAATATGTACATAAAACTTTAGTAAAAATATCAGTACAATTCATTTCATGTGAACATTTCTTGTACCATGTAACTGACTGCTTATTAGATGTCTTAAGCATCTGTTGGTCATTAATATTAAAAGATGGTCAATTGAAATGGCTATCCTGTTCTAAAAACGTAAGAAACATAACTAAGTAGGCCTTATAATAAAAGTTTATTTTTGTGAGGGATTGCAAGAGGTATAAAACTTATGGTTTTCAGTGCTACCAAAATGGCATTGTCTGAGGTAAACAATTTATTTTGTGCTGTAAATTGTACCCTAACTAAAGGTCACATTCAGTTCAAAAATTGATTTTTTTCCCTCCCCCCTCCCTAGGGTGGCCTGAAAGTTAAATACCCATTCAATAGACTAACTTGAGACTGTTGACTCTCTTTGCATTCTGAATTAATCACTTTTCACAAAACTGCAGAAAAGGATTATATTAATTTGTGAACTTTAAGCAAAACATAATGACTTTTCAAGTGCGATGTTTTCCCAGTGTTCACAAATGCAGTGACTAGGCTGAAAATTAAATGCAAGTCCCTGGAGCTTTGTGGTAGAAGTGCTGATCACTGCATTACATGCTACAGTTTATGTGCTTGTGTGTATTTGTGTATATAGATATGAATGTATATAGACTCTGTGTGTGTGTATATCCCCATCCGCAGCTGCCATTACTCCAGTGTCCTAATGGTAAACTCTTGTAATATATCATTGATTAATTTATGCATAAATGCTAAATGGTTATTTGGGAAACCTTTGCAATTGTGTTAGCTGAAACCTTTTATTCTGTTCAATAAAGCAAGCAAATTATCTTGTCATGGACTAAGGCTGGAGGATGTGCTGACGTCAACTTTGTAAACGAGAGAGGCAGTGAAGAGTTTCTGAGAGTTTTTTGTGTTTTCTGTGGTGTGAGAGTTAATTTAAAAAATACATTTTGCTCTTCTGTGGTGGGCTGGCGCTCTGCCTGGGCATTTGTTCCTGCCTTGCACCCTGTGCTGGCTGGGATTGGCTCCAGCAGACCCCCGTGACCCTGTGTTAGGATATAGCGGGTTGGAAAATGACTGACTGACTGACATTTTGCTCTTATAACCTATAGGAACCATACAGGAATTTTTAAAGCTTTTTTTCTTCCCCTTTAGAAGGGCTTTTCTGAATTTTTTTTTTTTTGCCTCCATAGAACCGAAAGTAGCTGGGTGTTTGGGGCTACTCTTTGAAAAGTAACTTGTCGTGTTATTTGTATTTGAACTAGCATCAAAGAAGCAGGGCAGAAACCAGCAGTATCTAATATCAGCATCTGTAAGTAAATAACCATGTCACAGCAATAAATAGTTCATAAGTGACAGAAACTATGATTCCTTCAAAGTTAATAAAGCTGATTTGAAAGATATAAAGGGGAAGGCTAAGCAATGTGCAGGTAAGCGGCCAGCATTAACATGCCTGATCCGGCACAAGGGGCTCTTGGAGCAGATAAGATAGTAAGAAATTAACTAGCAGCAGATATTCACTAAGTATGTTTATTTATTTTATATTGAACAGTTGTTAGTGGCCCATAAATAGAGCAGTTAAATGGGCAACAGCTTAAGGGTTCATTGATACAGAGCAGTACAAGCAGTGTGAGGGGAGAGCTTTTAAGTAAGGAATTAGAGAAGCGCAAAGTTAGGAGAACAGATAGAGAAATGTAAAGTTAACCTCACAGAAGGACAAACAGCAGGCAGCTGAGAGGGAGAACAGTACAGGAGCTAAAGGGGCCAGAAGGTCTAAAATAGTTGTAGCAGTTCTATAGTGTAATTTCTTTGGCTTACTTTTTTTTAGTTTTACCATCTAAGTTAAAAACATTTAATTTTAATTAAAAAAATAAAAAATCTAATTTTAATAATGAGGCCCCCGTGACCCTGTGTTCAGATTCAGCGGGTTGGAAAATGGATGGATGGATAATAATGAGGCCAGTGCAAGGCAAGTCCTGTAGTCTATGAAGGCTACATCTGCAGGAGATGCCAGCTGATCCAGCACCTTAAGCACAGGGTCACTGAACTGGAGAAGGAGTTGGCTGGCCTGCGTTGTAGTAGAGAATTGGCAGACCTGGGTCCTTTAGAGAGATAGTGTGTATCCCTAAGGTGGTGTGGGAGGAGATTCCAAACCAGGCTGGTAGAGATAGGTGGGTCACAGTCATAAGGGACAAGGTAAAGGGTGCACACTATCCGGTGGCATCAACCCCAGAATTGGAAGTATCAAACCGTTTTCAGGTCCTTGCAGAGTTGGACAGTGTCTCTGACAATTCTCAGGTGGTAGGCAGGGACAAGGAGTACCAATAGGCCACCTCAAAACCAGTTACCACAAAGAGAGAGGTAGTGATAGTTGCAGACTGAATCATTAGGGGCATTGAAGTGCAGGTTGCTCCACAGACAAGAGAGGCTTGCATAGTGTGTTGCCTTCTGAGTGCACAGGTGGGGGACCTCTTTGGAAGGGTGGATAGGCTCTTGGCCAGAGTGGGGGTAGATGCTGTTATCCTTGTCCATGTGTTGGAACAAATTACATAGGTAAGGGTAGTCTGTCAGTTATGTGATCCAAATTCAAACAGTTAGGTGCCAGACTGAGGAGCAGAACTGACAAGGTAGTCTTCACTGATGTTCTGCTTGTGCCACACGCCAGTCCAGATAAGACTGAGGAGATAAGAAGGCTTAACTCTTGGCTCAAAACCTTGGTGCAGGGTAGAAGGGTATAGGTTTATGGGGCATTGGGACTCCTTTTGGAATAGATGGGACCTGTTCTGCTACGATGGTGTACATCTGAACCGAAGGGGCACCAATGTACTGGGGAGGTGTATGAGTAGGTTAGTAGAGGATTGTTTAACCGAGATAATTGGGGCTTTGGGGGGCAGTGAGTTTAGGACAGGCCAGGTTTAGAACTATACATGGAGGAACAAACAATAGTGTAAAAATAAAAATGCATAGTAATGTAAATACTAACCCAATGTTTAAATGTATAAGGAGTAACACCTTAAAAATAGTTTGCCTTAATGCTATAAGGCAAGTAAGTTGGAGATGTACAGTATGTAGCAGAGCATAATTCTGATATTATTGCCATAATTGAAACCTGGCTAAATAACAAAGATGGGGATGAGTATAACATAGAGGAATACACATTTTCTAGGAAAAATAGACAGAACAGAAAAGGAGGTGGGGTTGCTGTTTATGTCAAACAGAATTTAAATGCAAGTCCTCTTCAGCTGTACAATGAGCCCATCTTAGTGAGGACATGTGGCTTTACTGGGAAAGCATTAGGGAAAGAGGCCTTATTTTAGGAGTATGTTATAGATTACCCAATGCAGATAGTAATTTCAACACACAGGTTTTTAGTAATATCCGAATATTAACTGGGATAACCTTGCAAATAGTGGTGCATAAGAGTAGGAGGTTTTAGAAATTATCAGTGAATTTTTTTTACCACAGGATATTAAAGCACCAACGCGGGGTGAAGCATGTCTGGGTTTAGTATTTTGTGACAATAATATAATATAATTCTCAGTGTTTTGTAATTGTTAACTTTAACTTTGGTAGGGCAAATTTTGAGCAGATGTCTAAAGATGATAGACTGGGATAAGCTTTTAAGTGTGGAGACAGTCAAGGAGCAGTGGAACAGGTTTAAAAATGTACATGTAATTTACATGTAATGCAGGAAAAGTACATAACTAAATTTGGAATTCATAGGAAACATAACAAAAACAGCTGTATAAGGCATATAAGACTAATAACTGAAGTGGATCGTAGACCGTATGAGAACAGTGAGGGCAACCATTAAGAAGGATATTAGGGAGGCGAAAAGACAGTTGGAGAGGAATATAGCAGATAAGGCGAAAGATGACCCTAAAATTATTTCTTTTAGTATTTTAGTAGTAAAAGAAAAGCGAAGGAGAGGGTGAAGTGCATCATGAATAATAAACGGGAATTAAAAGATACAGATAGTGACATAGCGGACACTCTAAACTTGCATTTTTCTGAGGTGTTCATGAGTAAGGAAGTGGATAACCTCCTAGTGGTAAATGGGACAACTAAGGAGGTTCTGAGTGATTTAGAAATTGTAGAGGGAGAAGTACTACTCAGATTAAATAGGCTGAAATCAAACAAATCATCAGGACCAGATAATATTTACCCTCAAGTTCTTAAGGATGCTAGCGACTACATATATAAATCCTTTACACATATTTTTAGGTCACTGCACTCTGGGGAGATTCTGAAGGACTGGAAAATGACAGATATTATCCCATTCTCTACAAAGGTTGACTGGGCACAGCCAAGCAACTATAGGCCAGTAAGCTTAATGTGCATCACAGGAAAATTAATGGAAGGAATTTTTAAGGATAAGATTAAGCAGCACATGGCAAGTACAAGATTATTTCTGAACAGTCAGAATGGGTTCAAAAAATAGAAGTCGTGTTTTATTAAATGTTGGAATTCTATGAGGAAGCAACAAAAGGATATGATCAAAGTGGATCATATGATCCTATTTATCTTGACTTTCAGAAAGAATTTGATAAGGTGCCACATGAGAGGTTGGGAATTAAACTAAAAGAAGTGGAACCTTAGGGTGATGTTTGTAGATGGGTGCAGAATTGGCTCAGACAAAGAAAGCAGAGGGTGCAAGGAACTCTATCAGAATTGGCTGATGTTAAGAGTGGTGTTCCACAGGGGTCAGTGCTAGGGCTGCTGGAATTTTTAATATATATAAATAATTTGGATAGAAGTATAAGTAACAAGCTTGTTAAGATAGGTGGATTGGCAGATAATATGGAATCTGTTACATCATTACAGAAGGACTTGGACACCATATATGCTTGGGCAGGTTTGTGGCAGATGAAATTTAATGTCCGTAAATGCAAGGTATTACACATAGGAAGTAAAAATGTTAGGTTTGAATACACAATGGAATGTCTGAAAATCAAGAATACACCTTATGAGAAGGATTTAGGAGTCGTAGTGAACTCTACGCTATCAACTTCCAGACAGTGTTCAGAAGCCATTAAGAAGGCAAGCAGAATATTAGGTTATGTAGCACAATGTGTGAAGTATTAGTCCAAGAAGGGTATGCTCAAGCTTTAAAATCCACTGGTGAGGCCTCATGTAGAGGTACTGTGTGCAGTTTTGGTCTCCAGGCTACAAAAAGGACATAGCTGTGTTAGAAAAGGCCCAGATAAGAGAGACTAGGCTCTTTCCAGGGCTACAGGGGATGAATTATGAAGAAAGATTAAAAGAGCTGAGCCTTTTCAGTTTAAGCAAAAGAAGATTAAGAGGTGACATGACTGAAGTGTTTAAAATTATGAAGTGAATTAGTACAGTAGATCGGAAATTACCTGAAGTTAAAGTATGTGTACCCACATAGACCCATAGAGTCTCAATTACAATAACCTATACAGTTTGTGACCGTCATATGGCCAGTTTGACCTACGGCTAAATGACTGGTCCAAAATGGAGCCACAAGTCGATGCATAACTATAATTAGAAGTACAAAGTTTCTTTCCAAAGTATGTATGTAAAACAGAATCAAAATTATCTATTTAAGCTGGCCAAAAGGTAGCAAAAATGAATGTGTATATTAATATTAATTAAAATATGTGTATATATATATATATATATATATATATATATATACACACACACATATACATACACATACAGTTAAATACATGTAAAATGAAATGAAAGAACCCAGTGACACATATAAAAAAGGAAGTGCAAAAAAACGATATTGTCAACCTTACTATGATACAACCTTCGGGCTTAAATGAACAGAATATGAAGTGTTACCTCATTTAGTTACTCCTACTCCTACACTCCTCTTTTTTGTTCACTCCAGTCGCTTGCACAAAATATTTTGTAGTATTGGTTTAGAGGCGTGCTGGACTGGTCCTTCCTTTGGTTCACAGTTGCTCTGTTTTGTAGCCCCAACAAACATGATCTTATGTGTAAGCATTGTCTTCATTTCATCAGTACCTGATCCTATTTAAGTATGTAAAATTGTTTTTAGTAATTGTTTATCTTCAGTGAAAGTAGATTGCAGAAGCTGAGTGTTCCTATATGTGTTTAAGACGTTATTGCTGTGAGACTTGAAATGCGAGTGTCTATGGCAATTTTGCGATGTCTAGAACTGCCCATGAAACACCGGGGATGACGCGTTTGGTTTTATATTGAAGCCAGTCATGCCTTCTTTTAATCGAATCTAAAGATACATTTGTGGCTGTTTCGATTCACCAGCAGGAGGAGACTATTTAGAACTATTCTGTTTTGTACTCCTGTCACATGCCATCCTATTTTAAGCATTAGTGTACTGAATAGTTTTGTTAAAAGCAGTTCTGTTTCACAGACTATACGTGCAGAAAAACACAACTGAAATTTTAATATTTCAGTTTAAAACGTTTGCTTTGAAATTCAGCTTGGGTAGAAATATTTCTTTAGTGTGACCTGGGGCTTTATTTGCTAATATATATGTGTATATTTATGTATATTTTTGTAATATTTTTATATATTTATCCATCCATCCATCCATTATCCAACCCGCTATATCCTAATACAGGGTCATGGGGGTCTGCTGGAGCCAATCCCAGCCAACACAGGGAGCAAGTCAGGAAACAAACCCCGGACAGGGCACCAGCCCACCGCAGGGCGCGCGCGCACACACACACACACCAAGCACACACACTAGGGACAATTTTGAATCACTAATGCACCTAATCTGCATGTCTTTGGACTGTGGGAGGAAACCAGAGTACCCAGAGGAAACCCACGCAGACACAGGGAGAACATGCAAACTCCACGCAGGAAGTACCTGGGAAACCACTGTGCCGCCCTATTTTTATATATTTATATACAGTAATATATATTTTCTATCAATATATGTGTGTATGTGTTACTGGGTCCCTTCATTTCACTATACATGTTTGTTTGTTTACATATATTCTGGCTATGCTACTCCACTAAGACAGGTTGAAATCTAAATAATCAACATGGACCTCACCAGTTTGAAATGCACCATCTTTTAGAAAGTATTTTGTAATGCATGTAGTAATACAATACATTGCATTTGTCATGTTTGCAGAAGGCACATCAGAAACAATTGTAGTAATAAAATGTATTACTACAAATGCTTGAAATCTGTTGAAATGAATTGCAATACATACATCTTTTACTTGTATATACAGTACCATTTATTATGGGAATTGTGTAATCTTTAATTGTTAATTTGTTAATGTTTTTGTGATTTGTACTTTTGCCATTTTGTAAGTTATTTTTTTATCACTATTATTGCCATTTTGTGTCTGTTGCTAGCAATAACATGGAGAGAGTTGCTTGAAAAATCTCCTGTTATTATCATGTGATATCCATAAATTATATCATCACCCTCATGGTATATATGATGGTGACATTCTGTCTATAAAAACCTTTTTTGTAGGAAGTAAAAACAAAATTTTAGGGATTTGGAACTGCATGTTACATGGAGTCTCATTTCAACATGGCTCACCATGAGCTTCAACATATTGCTGAAGAACTGGAATCTCTACAGTTGTAGATTCAACAACTCCTTGCCAAACAGAAGCATCTTAAGGATCAGAAAGCTTGTGTCTTACAGACCGTGTTAATGTCTGGGGTCTATTCGGCTATCTATACTCCACATTGTGCCGCTTGCACCCCATGCTGACTCAGCTTTACACTGACTCCTGCTCCAGACAATGACAGTGGAACCTGGGAACATTGACAAAGGAAGCAGGGGCCCAAGCCCAGGCCTCTGCACTTCCTCAATCTAATATAGCCGTACAGAACTGCTTCAACCCTCTTGTCATCCTCCCTGTTACTGCAGACAGTGGTTCCATGGTCGTTACAGGAGACTCAATTGTGCACCACCTGAACTTATGCTTAGATGAATGTAAAATATTTGTGTTATATATGAGCTAAAGATGTAGAAAGAAAAGACCCAAAAGTCCATGAGAAGGACAAGGGTAGGACTATTGGGACAATCCACACTGGTGTCGACATTCAATATCGACAAGAACTCCTGAAGATGTACTTCACATCCCTCATTCAGTACACAAAGGATAGGATCCCGGCAGCAAGAATCGTTATATGAGGTCCACTTCCAACGCTCCATAGATCAGATTAAACCTACAGTCAGCTCCTGGCCCTAAACACATAATGAGATTGTTCTGTGAGAGGCAAAAAAATGGCTTTGTTTCATCTTCTGGGGAAAGTCCACTTTTCTACAAATGTGACGGCCTCCATCCAAACAGATTTGTTACCCAGGTCCTCTCCAACAATATTTTAATGGTAGTGTGTATTTCTTGACTACGTAATTTTAATTCTAATGCTTACTATAATATTGTAGGTATTTCACCAATAGGTGTGCACTGTATTAGCACTAAAACAACAAACCATAGACTAACAATCCCTGACAAAGTGATATAAATATGAATAACTTAATTATCATTTCACCTATAGATGTGTACTATATTAGAACTATAATAACAGATTATAGATTAAATTAAAAAAATCATCACAAAGTGGCATAATAACAAATACCCGTAACTTATTTACCATTTCAAGCAGCCGTAACACCTTAAATGTGGCTTTACTAAATATCATAGCTTTAACCAGCAAGACCTTTTACATTATGAGTGATCAGTGATAGGAAAGCAGTCTTTCTTACATTAACTGAAATGTGTCTCAGCTCTGATGGTCCGGCAGTGTTAATTGAAGCAACACCTCTGAATTAGTTTTTTTTTTTTTTCCATTAACGTTGCCAAGACAAAAAAGGTGGCAGTTCAACGAGTATTTACTTGAGCCAATTAAAGTGTAAAGATGCTGGTTTTAGTACTGTCACATCTTTCAAGTATCTTGCCATTGTTATACAAGGAGTGTCACAGTCTTTCATATTGACCATTTATAAACCTCCAAAATATAATGCATCTTTTACTGAGGAATTCTCAGATTTGGTATCAATAATAATAACTAACTGTGACAGGTTCCAGTTGTAGGCAATTTCGAAAGCTAGAGAATTTGTGAACTTACAGCAGTCTTTTGATCTTATTCAGCACGTCCCTCTCACACATAAGGGAGGACATACACTGGATTTAGTGATTTCAAAAGGATTAAAAGTTGACCTGAGGTAGGTCGTGTATATCAGTATATTGGACCATTTTTACAAATTATTTGTTGTAGAAATACTGATAAATATAACTAATGAGAATTATATTGTTAAACCATTATTTTGATACATTTGCAGATTCAATATTTTCTAATATTCTAAACAATCAGTTCACAGTGCTTACCTCAATAGTGCTAATAGTGTAAACAGTAAGGTGGAAAATTTTAATGGTAAAGTGAAAGCTGCAACTGACATAGTGGCCCCTGAAAAGACAGTTAAGAAATCCTCTAGCACTATCATATTTTGAAAGATCCAAAGAGTATATGATTTAAAGAGAACATGCTCGAGAGCTGAGCATAAATGGAGAAAACCTAAACTAATAGTCCACTATGAAATATTGAAGGCAGAAATATCTGAATATGACAATGACCTCTACCTTGAGAGGCAGTCCTGTTTCTTTAAACTTATAAATGATAATGCTGGTAAGCCAAGAATTTTTTTCTCAAGTATTGATCGTCTTCTAAACCCGAATCACTCAATTAAATGCCTCCTAAAAACTGTTAGTGAAATTTGTCAGGCCTTTGTTATATTTTTAAACATAAAACAAATATTACACCCCCCCCCCCCCCAAGTTAATCCTGTTGAACCTCAGCATGCCCTTTAAAGCGAATTACATTGTTTCACTGAGATAGATCTACTCAAACTACATAGAATAATTTCTCGACTGAAACCCTCCACCTGCGTCCTTGACCTACTTCCAACAAGCTTTTTTAAAAAAGTCTCAGATGTGCTAATTGATAGTGTACTTCACATGGTGAACTCATCATTAGATATAGGAGTCTTCCCTGACTGTCTAAAGACTGCAGTTGTTAAACCCCTGCTCAAGAAAAATAATCTCTACTCCTCTGTCTTTGACAACTTTAATTTCTAACCTGCCTTTCTTAATTAAAATTGTAGAAATGGCAGTTTAATGATTTTGATTAAACATTCTATTCTTGACAAGTTTCAGTCAGGTTTTAGAACAAATCATAGTACAGGAACTGCACTGGCTAAAGTAGTAAATGAATTGTAGGTAATGTGGACAGAGGCCATATGTCTATTTTGTTATTATGTTGTTCTCTTAGACCTGAGTGTAGCATTTGGACCATAGACCACAGTATTACTATAAATTGCCTTAGAGAATCGGTGGACTTCTCCAGCAGCACCTTAAATTGGTTTCAATCTTATTTAACAGGTAAAAAGTTCTTTGTTAGTTGTGGTGAATGTACTTCAGTAATCCATGGTAATTGTATATTGTGTATCACAAGGACCTATTCTGGGTCCGCTGATTTTTCAATCTCCATGCTTCCATTAGGCCAGATTATCTCAAAACAAAAGGTGAGCTACCAGAGCTATGTAGTTTTACTTATCTAAAGCTCTGGGCTCTCTTATCCAGTGTCTTAGCAGTATTTCCGAGTTGTAACTTTCTCAAACTAAATAAGGAAAAAACAGAAATCTTTGTGATTGGCAAATATGGAAATAGCAAGGGTATTACAAATAAACTTGATCTCTTAGGTTTAAACGTCAAGGTAAAAGTAAAGAGTTTAGGGGTAATCATTGACTCTGACACAAACTTTAAATCACGTATTAAGCAGATTACTAGGAGTGTGTTTTTTCATTTAAAGAATATAGGACAAATTAGAACATTTATAACTTTACATGATGCTGAAAAATTAGATACAGATCACTGAAATGCACTCCTAGCGGGACTATCTAAGAAAGACATCAATCAGTTGCAATTAGTGCAGAATGCAGCAGCCAGAAACTAGAAGAAGAATATCTGAGCACATCACATCACTTTTAGCATAGTTACATTGGTTGCCTGGTCATTTTTATAATTGACTTTAAAATACTTCTAATTGTGTATAAATTCTTAAATAATCTTCCTCCTTGCTGTGTTTTGGAATGCCTGTCCCCCTACACTCCAAGTTGTAATCTTAGATCTTCTAATGGTGGTCCATATAATTAATAACTTTTATATTTGTCATGAAACCTTAGTGTTCATATTAGACAACTGAAAAGCATCGTCATTATTTCAAAGGAAGCTACAAAAAGACTGATGTTTTCCATTTTGCGGCTTGGGGTTCTGTAAAATCGTGATATCATTAATTCTCAAAAGTGAACACCTACTATTTGTTGAGAGTGAGTGTAGAACACTTCATAACTACTTCTCATGTCCTACTCTATGGTTGGAAAAATTCTTATCCTTGTCAGATAATGTAAATTATGATGTAATAAAGGCTAATTTCTGTCATGTTAAATATAGTAATTAAATTTCACATTAATTTTTTCAGAACTACAAATATGCAAGGTCTTTGGATTTTGTGAGATGGTTTTGCTGTGGAGCTCGTAGTATGGGGGTGAAAAGATGAAAATCACGTGAATTAAACACATTTAAGTGAAAAGTATTCTGTCGATCGAAGTGGCTCTACTGCTACGAAGAATAAAAAATTGTGGAAAACTGCCAAGCCTTGCCCATTGACCCTCACTATTTGCATGTTGCGAACTCATCCCTGCCTACCACCTCACCTACCACATCAGAGACACTGTCCAGATCTGCAAGAACTTAAAAAGGGTTTGATACTTCTAATTCAGTGGTTGATGCCCTGGACAGTGTGCACCCTTTACCTTAATGCCTTGTGACCATGACCAACTTATCTCTACCAGTCTGGTCTGGAATCTCCTCCCGCACCACCTTAGGGGTCCACACCACCTCTCTAAAGGACACCTAGGTCTGTCAATTGTCTACTACAATGCAGGTGAACCAACTCCTCCTCCAGTTCACCGACCCAGAGCTCAAAGTGCTGGATCAGCTGGCATCTCCTGTAGATGTAGCCCTCATAGATGACTGGCTCCTCCAAGCCATCATCTAAAATGTCCAGCAACAGGACTTGCATTGCACTGGTCTCATTATTAAAATTTGATTTAGGATTACTAAAACTGCCTTAACTTTTTTTTTTAATTAAAATTAAATTATTTAACTTAAATGGTAAAACTAAAAAATTTAAGCCAAAGGAAATACTGTAGAACTGCTACAGCTACTTTACAACTTCTGTCCTCTTAAGCTCCTGTACTGTTCTCACTCTCAAATGCCTGCTGCTTTTCCTTCTAACTTTACTTTTCTCTGTCTGTTTTTCTAATTTTGCGCTCCTCTTATTCCTTACTTAAAAGCTCTCCACTCACACTGTTTGTATTCCCCCGTATTAATGAACCCTTAACACAGTTGTCCACTTAACTGTTCTACCTCTGGACCACTTAAAACTGTTTGACCTAAAATAAATAAATACATAAATAAAACTTGCTTAGTAAATATTTTATTCATCGACTTTGAAAATGAAATTGCAAAAGAGATTGCATTTTCATTTTAGAATTTTAATTTTCATTTCCTTTTTTGCAGAAAATACGTCCCATAGTGATGAGTGATTTCCAAAAATTAACAAATCTTCAAATATAAAATGGTCCTATTTCTATCTACTTCCTTTTTTTGTCCTGCATTATACAAACTCAGTTTCAGTATATGAGCAGGCAACAAGAATACTGATAGATGACCTGATGGCACATATTTGGGAGTTATTTGTACACTCCTGCTAAGAACATAGGTTGCTCCATTTCTTCAACAATTTTAAGCACAGTGGCCATGATCCACAATGCAAAAAAACACATGAAAAAGGTAAGGTTTTTATTATCTGGAAAAAATCAGCTGCTGATGGCTTTTGGTGCATTTAAATGTATTTTTTTTAAGGAATGGAAATTAAACATTGGCAATAGAGTCAGAAATACCTAAGTGTTCGCAGCACTCACATGCTAATCCAATTATTCAGTTTAAGCCATCTAGAATTTAGGATACTCAACAAAAACTGGAAAGTTTAACAAGATGCAAAATGATTTTCTCTTTTTAATTAACTGAATTTCATTGCAATCAACTATTTACCAGTTTGATTTTGCTCACCTTCAGTTCTCTGTCAGTGTCTACATCAGCCATACCTTAATATGATGTAGAGGCAGGCTTTGAGAAAGGATGGCATAAACTTATGGCTAAGCTGCTTTTCACACAGCCAGTTTTTGTGGTATATCTAGGTGTGAAGAAACGGGGTGAAAAAAGACAAAGGACAACAAGAAAAATGGAAAGATGTTGAGTATCTTTTAGTTTCCCCTGACCAAAATTCCAGGTGGTGTTTTATTGTGTGTGTTTTTTAGTACGCCCCCTTAGATAAGACAGGTTTATTTAACCTTTTAAAAAAAGCATTTAATCTCTGTGACACAACTTGATTATGTTGAGTAGCTGCTGTTTTAGGCACAGTAGTGGAAACATTTAGAAGCAACATTGCAGGTATTAAAGCAACTGTATGATTGTTGACTGTGCAAATATAAGAAGGCTTTTGATTTATCTCTAAAGTAATTAATTGGTTTTAATATCCTGTTATAAGGATTCATTCCTTTGTATGTCTAACTTTGTTACATCTTTAAATAGAAACCAGTGTCTTTTCATTAAAACATAAACAAAAAAATATATATATTTTTTTTTAAGAAAGATCAGTATAGATGATTGACTGGTTCTTAATAACCACTGGCAAAACTTAAGAAAATGATTGAGCGGAAGGTTTGGGTCTTTTCTTATTCTGTGCTGTATAATTTAGGTTACTGTGTTTACCACTCATATTTACAGTGGCTTACAAATAGTTCTTTCAATTCATTGTCTGTCTTACCTGTTTAATGCAGTTGAAGGTTGCAGGAAACTGGAACCTGTCTCATCAACTGTGCTGGAATTAAAATACAAAATGGCACATAAATGTAACTCCACTGCTTTCTTAAAATATTACCTTTAATTAAGAATGCTGACCTGTGTCAGTCAATTATGAGACAAGGGCTGAAACTTTTGACAAAGACTAACCAGGTCTTTTGGTTCTTGTGCATGAATTGTTCCCATATGAACCAAAGGGTCTGATTTAAGTACGTAATCCCTCATTAGTAGCTGATTTTGAAGTATTCCTTTAGTGATCAGTGGCTTGTGTTGATGATTGTTAAATGACCGTTTCAGGCAAGTAATCCAAAGCTTGCATTGGTAATTCATAAACATGTGCCAGAAGGATTAGTTTTGCTTTACAGATCTTTATACTATTATTTATATGAGATAATTTATTGGGCTTATGAGATTAATGGGAGATGGGCTTACTTTGGTAGCAGCAGGTACAGGTAGGAGTCATTTCAGAACTGAACACTAGTTCATCGCAGGGCACACTCACATATTTTAAGCCAGTTTAGAACCTGTCCTTGAATTATTCAAGGAAAGAGTAACTTGGTTTGTTTTTTAGTATGTTTTATATACAGTAGGATGGATTTGATTTATACTGTATAATAACTTTACTGAACCATCTGGATAGAAGTAAGTCTTCTTTTGTTTGCAGACATTAAGACTTCTTTTATAATTGTTAAAGAATTCTTTATACTTGTTCAGGCAGCATAGTTAAAATGCATTCTTTAGCTCTGTATTTGCTGTTTAGTTATTAATAGGACTTTAAACAGTGATCCTGTTATGTTCAAAACTACACATACTGTACTTCATTTTAAGGCGCAGTTAGCGCTACCAGATATGTTAAAACTTAAATCTGAGCAGGGCCAGATTTTCCTATAGGCTAACTAGGCTTCAGCCTAGGGCCTCAAGATCAAGAGGGGCCTACATTCAAATTGTTAGCAAAATTTTATTATCTCTCATGTAATTTACAAACTTAAAAATGGAAGGTGAAAGGGCCTCATAAGTGGAATAGCCTAGGACCTCTTTTCATATAAATCCGGCCCTGAATCTGAGAAAGGCTGTTTATTAAAATATTTGTTTCCATTTTGTAGAAGCTTTATTCTTTTTGCTTTAGCATTTGTTTTATATATATTTATAGATATATGCATTAATATGATTTCAAACACAAACAGTTTCAAACTGTTATACTAATAACAGTTTTAACTAGGTTTGTTAATAAGATGTTATATTGGTCTAATTAGATATATGCATAAGTAACTGGGTCTAATATACAGCAGTTATGTGTATTAGTGGGCTTCCAAGAGAAAGAGTTGACCTTTTAAAGGGCATGCAGAACCAGGGAGATGACTGGGAGGGAATGAGATAGAAAGAACACAAGTAGGACGCTTTTATGATCTGGTGTTGGCTGAAAAGAGCAAGTAACCAGGTAGTGTTGCTTGTCTGTGATCTCAAGTACAAAAGGCAAATACTGTATGTGGTAGAAGGATAATACTATTTGTTTATTTTGTAAAAGAGCCATGTAACTAAAAGTGATTTTATGTTAAGTCTTATTTCAGAATTGTACATGCGACAGTGCTCCTGCATCCTTCAAACTTCAAACACTTCAGTTATCATTATTCAATCCTTAAACCTGTTTTCATCATTTTGCTTGCTCATTTAATGGTGGTCAAGTCATTATTATAGAAAGTTAAAAAGAGTAAGCTATTGTAGGATTTTTTGAAGATTAATAATCAATAAGACCCACCCATCGGATGCCATAATAATGTGGGATTGTGGAGAAAAAAAATATTTAGAAATTTAATTTAATGTCTTTTCAGGTGCCTTTTGTTTTTTGTTTTTGTTGTCCTGGGGGTGGCCATTTTGTTGTTTCAGTTTTCATGATGCCAGTCTTGGTTGTAGGGGTGTAGTCTTAATGGTCATGACATCAGCTTTTTCCTATGCTTCACCCCAACCCTTCTTTACATTTATTATAGCTGTCCTTGCAGTAGCAAGACATGGCACAATTTAAAATACAGGACGCCAGTTGAGTTCTGCAAATAGGACCCATGCAACATTGTTATGGATTGCTAATTTACAGATTCATCACAAGTAAAAATATTAATAATATAATAAAGCATGGTGCCAACATATGTGGCTCATAAGGGTTTAATCTCCTTTTCATTGCTGGTATTATGGCTTGCTCTCCAGACTAGGATCAGGAGAAATATTGGTTAGTTAGTAAGACCATGACAGGTTGAGAACAGCAAGTGAAGAAAAAGAGCAGGTAGATAAAAGGCTGACTTGTTTTATTAATTTGGATGTCTCCAGTGGCAGGGTACCAATTATATCATGTCACTCAGAATAAGAAGTTGGCACCTTTGGACTCCACCAGAAAACTGGGATAATCACAGTATCAAATCAGGGTACTTACAATCTGTCCACTTTTTTCTTCTTTACAGATGCAGAAATATTTTATTAAAGTGTTTTAATAAAATGAATTTAATAAGATTCATTATTTTCCATTTACTTTAATAAGAAGGACTTGGCATTAAACAGTCATGAATTTTGGGTTTAAGATTGAATGGGATAGAATCAGAAGCAAAATGATACTTTTAGAGCGCCCAAAAAGTAATTACAAAAAATGCTTCAAGTACATTTGTGGTTAAAAGTTTTACTAATGAAGATAAGGTAACTATTTAATATTATGAAAAGGTTGATCATGGAAGTTAAGTGCATAAAAAGTTGTATAAAATAATGCAACTTTGCCTTGATATTATGTTGATGATGTTTCACACAGTGAATGTCAAACAAACTCAACAAATCTGGAAACAAATTTTGGATAGTTACTGATGTATATAACAAATATATAGACTAAATATCAGAATATGCAGCTTATGGGCCATTAGTGAGAACAAAAGGATTCAGCTACCACTTGGCGTAGCCTTGGCAGTTATAGCACTGAAAAAGTGTGTGACGGCTCTACAGTAGCGTTAAACATCATCTGGGATTCCAAACATAATACTCTAGGGAAAAAGTATATTAAATAAGGGTTTTATTTAAATTCATTCAGTAATTTGCAGATCCACCGGGAAAAGTTTAAAAATAACTAATGACTGTCTGTCTTGTTTGTACCTTGCTAAATATAATTAAAAAATGTCATATTTCATGATTGTACAGAGTTTTGGAATCCTTCATATAATACATAATTTCTTACTTTAACCCTAGAATTACCAAAGCTTACGAAAAAACTCGTAAATCCGGCCCACCTTAAATCCGCTCGCACCTCTCTGTCATCGTCTTTTGTCTTGTAAATGTGCCAATAATCCCAAACAGCAAGCAGCCTGCTATACCACCCCCCCCTTGCAGAAATGATGAAACACCTCTCCCAACTGAAGACTTTTGTTTATCTGGGAGTCAGGTACATCGGGCTGTATAGGCTAAAAACACATATCATTATTTGGGACACATGCATTTCATGTGTGTTCCGTGTCTACAAAGATCTACTTTCTGTGTAACTGTAGCATGACAGAAATGTTGAACACATACCTAAAAGACAAACTTTTTCCACGTTTTAGTACTAATGACAAAAATTTGACATGAAGTGTATAATGTGTGAAGACTGAAGTCCAAATATCAAATAAGCACTTTCACAAAAGGTATAAATATAACAGAACAAGTGCGCTTTTTTCAAGACTATAACTGAAAGAAATTGGGTTAGTGTGGCTTGTTATCGTGACTTCTTTGATAGTGTAGCGGTAAGTGCTGCTGACTTCTGTTCAGAAGGTACTGGGTTTGAGTCTTAATGTGTCCCAAAATAAACATTTTGAGTAGTGAGCTGCTCTTATTGTTACTATTATACAATAAAAACATACATTTGATTTGAATCTGTAAATGTATGGTACTTGTAAAGGTTAGCATTTTTTAAATTCAGTTTTATTCTCTCAGTCACGTTCACACTCGCCCCGATCTGACACTGCTGTTTTCAAATAAAGACTTGCTATAACAGAGGTGAACTCAGATCGGAGAAAGAGAACAGAAGCCCTCTCCGCAAGAAATGTCCACTCACATACAGTCATATGAAAAAGTTTGGGAACCCCTCTTAATTCTTTGGATTTTTTTTTAATATATGACATGCCTTAAGGAAACAGTAGTATTTCAGCAGTGACATTAAGTTTATTGGATTAACAGAAAATATGCAATATGCATCATAACAAAATTAGACAGGTGCATAAATTTGGGCACTCCAACAGAGATATTACATCAATACTTAATTGAGCTTTCTTTTGCAAATATAACAGCCTCTAGACGCCTCCTATAGTCTTTGATGAGTGTCTGAATTCTGGATGGAGGTATTTTTGACCATTCTTCCATACAAAATCTCTCCAGTTCAGTTAAATTTGATGGCTGCTGAGCATGGACAGCCTGCTTCAAATCATCCCATAGATTTTCGATGATATTCAAGTCAGGGGACTGTGATGGCCATTCCAGAACATTGTACTTCTCCCTCTGCATGAATGCCTTTGTAGATTTTGTACTATGTGTTTTGGGTCATTCTCTTGTTGGAATTTCCAACCGCTGTGTAACTTCAACTTTGTGACTGTTGCTTGAACATTATCCTGAAGAATTTGTTGATATTGGGTTGAATTCATTAGACCCTCGACTTTAACAAGGGCCCCAGTCACTGAACTAGCCACACAGCCCCACAACATGATGGAATTGCCACCAAATTTGACAGTAGGTAGCAGGTGTTTTTCTTGGAATGCGGTGTTCTTCTTCCGCCATGCAAAGCGCTTTTTGTTATGACCAAATAACTCAATTTTTGTCTCATCAGTCCAAAGCACTTTGTTCCGAAATGAATCTGGCTTGTCTAGATAGATAGATAGATAGATAGATAGATAGATAGATAGATAGATAGATAGATAGATAGATAGATAGATAGATAGATAGATAGATAGATAGATAGATAGATAGATAGATAGATAGATAGATACTTTATTAATCCCAAGGGGAAATTCACAAATAGTCTAAAAGGTCTAAATGAGCATTTGCATACAACAAGTGACTCTGTTTGTGGCGTGACTGCAGAAAGGGCTTCTTTCTCATCACCCTGCCATACAGATGTTATTTGTTCAAATTGCGCTGAATTGTAGAACGATGTACAGATACACCATGTTCAGCAAGATGTTCTTGCATGTCTTTGGAGGAGATCTGTGGGTTGTCTGTAACCATTCTCACAATCCTGCGCATATGCCGCTCCTGTATTTTTCTTGGCCTGCCAGACCTGGGTTTAACAGCAACTGTGCCTGTGGCCTTCCATTTCCTGATTCCATTCCTTACAGTTGAAACTGACAGTTTAAACCTCTGAGATAGCTTTTTGTAGCCTTCCCCTAAACCATGATACTGAACAATCTTTGTTTTCAGATCTTTTGAGAGTTGCTTTGAGGATTCCATGCTGTCACTCTTCAGAGGAGAGTCAAAAGGAAGCACTTTTTGCAATTGACCACCTTAAATACCTTTTGTCATGATTGGACACACCTGTCTATGAAGTCCAAGGCTTAACAAACTAATCCAACCAATTTGGTGTTGCAGTAATCAGTATTGAGCAGTTACATGCATTCAAATTAGCAAAATTACAAGGGTACGTAATTTTTGCACAGCCAGTATTTCACATTTGATTTAATTTCATACAACTAAATACTGCTTCACTAAAAATCTTTTTTTGGAAAACACCCCAGTACTCAGATGTTCCTAGGAAATGAAAGACATACCACTGTTATCTTTTTTGTTGAAAGTAGAGTAAATTATTATGCAGGCTGACAGGGGTGCCCATACTTTTTCATATGACCGTATAAGAACAACGCAGCTGCACCAGGTGTAAAGGCGAAAGATGGTACCGTTTGGATACAGGATGAGGTCCGGCATTATCCTGCCAATCAGTCTGCCCCTCACCTGTCCTTCAAAGAAACAGCACTTCTTACAGAGCTCGCCAACGTATCATGCAAACTCCTGTTTGTGATTATGTGTTGTGATGGTCTTTACATAAGAAACATTTATATGTTACTTATATAAAAGCCAAATCGAATGTTATTTACCTTGATTTATTTACTTGTTTTCCTACAGCGTAAAGTCACAAGTAGATTGCAGAGCTTCCTCTGTTTGATCGACAAGGGCATGCTCACAAATTACACGTGTAATACCATGAAAAATGCCTGCTGACACTTTAGTACGCGAGCAATGGTATGAGAATGCAGTTAGACTTTTTTTTTGGGCACATACAGGAAGAATTAACATTGTCAAGATGAATATCGTCCCTAAGCTTCTGTTCCTATTTCAAAACGTCTCCATATACATTAACAAATCTTTTTTTAAGAAATTAGATTCAATCATAACCTCATTTATTTGGAATTCAAAAGGCAACCCTACAACAACCTAAATCAGAAGGTGGCATGGCTGTACCTAATTTTCAATTTTATTGCTAGGTGGCAAACATTCAAGCTATTAAAACCTGGACATTGACACAAATTGAACACATACTAGCTTGGTCTGCAATAGAAATGGAATCCCGCGGTACTTCTTTATATTCCTTGCTTTGTACACTAGTAAATACAAGGTATTGTCAATATACTAACAACCCAATTGTCCTTCATTCACTCAGAATATCGAACCAATGTAGAAATCACTTCAAGTTAGAGTATATTTTACCTGTGGCACCTTTACATGATAACCACCTCTTTCCACCATCTCTAATTTACAAGGTTTTTAATGTTTGGAAAATGTGTGGGATTAGATCATTTAGAGACTTGTATATAAATAATATCTTTGCATCCTATAAACAGTTACACTCCAAATGTAATCTCCCATCAACACAATTTTTCCACTGTCTCTAAATTAGAAACTTTGCTGAATGAAATCTGTCCAATTTTACTCACCTCCCACCTATTTCTATTCCAGAAGTGATATATCAGTCTGGGGAACTCAGAAATCATCTCTTTAATATATAAAAACTTTTTAAAGTCCCTTCCTTTTTGTATTATTGAGATATCTCCCACTATTTACCCTTTACCTAGGGTTCGTTACAGGGTTGGTCTACTGTCGCACCTTAAGATTATCAAACACATACATAGATATATATGCATACACACAGACCCTAACCACAACAGTGCCCCATAAATGACACACACACAGCTGGTTAACCTCTAGCACTTTAAACTACACAAGTGCCTTAGGAATAACACAGCCTGTCACTCTCTCAGCACTTCAAGAGATTTACTTATTATTGGCACAAACAACATAAGATGTTTTAAATATATCTCAGACCTAAATATTACTTTTGGTCTCCAAAAATAAATTAAAATATACAAGGGCTCAGCATCCTGGATTGTGTTAAAAAATGCTTTAGTTGCCTCACATTTTTATGCAATTGTTTTGTTCATCCCACTGAATTAAAGCTGAAAGTCTGCACTTCAACTGCATCTGAGTTGTTTCATTTAAAATTCATTGTGGTAATGTACAGAACCAAAATTAGAAAAAAGTTGTCTCTGTCCAAATATTTATGGACCTAATTGTATATATAGTCTTTAGATAAAGCTTAAAAAAAGTAAAGATGACAAGGATGAATGTCCTAGTCGGTTTGTGATCCAGCACTCGTAGTTGTTCATTAGATGCTTTTCTGACGATGAGAAGGAAATGGTCGCACATTGACGTCACTCTGTTCTCTTCGGATGTTGCTCTGTTCTCTCCTTCAGACAAAGCATATTTATTATAAAATTTTACTGGGGTATTTTGCAAGATGTGATTGTTAGATATTCTGATTGGTTGGCTGTCAATATGATGAATGAATTCACTTGTCCGTTTTCCTAAACAATAATAAAACTTTTTGTTGTTGCTTAGTACCTACTGGCATGTCATCCTTTCCCAGGCTGTAAACCAATTTGGCAACTTGTTGTCTCAGATGCCCAGGTTATAAACCAATCGATAGCCTTAGGCACCAGCATCTCTTCCTTTCTTTGTTGGAACAGCTGTTTTAAAAGTGAGGTACATTTAGGAAGAGGATATGCTTTGATATGTCCTGCATTAAGTTCATCTGTTGTTGTATTGAGCAAAATATAATGAAAATACAGAACAAAATTTACAGATTTTGTACCCCACAACACTTTTAAAGATCCCAGAGTACAGTGGAAAAAGGATCTCTTACTCAGCATTTCAGAAACGGAGTGAAAGGCAGCCATGCACAGAATTCACACTAGCTACATATGTGCAAAACATTCAATTATTCAACTTAAAATCTTGTATTGAGTACATCTATCTCATTTAAAATTGTCCAAAATGTTTTCAGAGCAAGATCCAACCTGCAAACATTGTAGTCAAGCTCTAGCTTCACTGGGCCACAGATGGGCTTAAAGTGGAGAAAGACAAACAAACTGTAATTGCCTTTACTTCACTACTAGCACTAGACTTGTCTTGCTCAACTGGAAGAATCCCAACACACCTCTTTTAAGTCAATGGGTAACTGATGTTATTTACTATTTGAAATTGGAAAAAAATAAATTCTTAGAGGATCTGTTAAAAACTTTTTTAAAACCTGCAGGACCTAATCAATAACATTTTAGAATAAGCATTTATATAGGGAGAAAAGACTCCTCCTTTTTCTCTTTAATACTCTCTGGCTGTTGGCCTTCCTCTCTTTCTCATGCGTGGGGGATGATTTGAATGTATTTTTGTTAAGTTTGACTTGATTGTATGGAATGCTATATGCTTTTAATAAATTCAATAAAAAGAAAGATTTAAAAAAAGATTTAAAATAAGTACTGTAGTAGATAATTGTTAAAAATAGGGCTTCAGGTGACTTTTAGTTAATGAATAATATGGACTCATGTGAACTATACGGAACTGTCAATCACAGGTCCTGAACCCAAAGTTCGAAGTGTCAAAATTAAGGAATTTATTAGGCTAAAGGAAGATATAAAATACATTTGAATGCATAGGTAAAATAAAGTCACTTGTGCATTTTGTCATCCCGTGAATGGTCTACAGGAAAGGGAGAAAAAGAGTCGGTGCACTCTGCCACATCCAGGTATGACTTGGAACTGCCCTTACTCAAGCCCTTTAGCTGCTTCCCATGCGCACGTGTGTGACACTGGTTAATTTTCCAGGCCTTATTACAAAGGCCTTACTTAATTGACACTCAGTTTGGCCATAACTTTGCAAATTACCTAAAGTCTAAGTTTTGGCCCTAAGTATATATTGCTAAGACAAACATGTTCTGACATATTTCAGGTAAGGAATGCAGAATTTTAAATTATGAAAAATATACGCATTAATCACATTGCTGAAGAGTGGTGACATATTGCATGTTGATTAGCACATGCAAGAAAGAATCTCACTGTACTTTGTATATGTGACATGTAGTATACTTCAGTTAGCTGCATGTGAGTTCAGTTTATTATCCCAAAAATCCAACTTGTCCAGATATTTTTTCTTTTAGGTCCAAATTGTTGGCAATTATTGTCAAGTGTAACAAATACACTATAATGTATGGCTACAGTAGAACACGGCCACAACCCCATGTCTACAATGTCAGACAACTATGCAAACAGAAAACATATGCAAGTTCATTACACTTCATATCACATTAGTGAGCATCTTTTGCTCAACAAGGAATGATTAACACTTTTTATTTCCTTCCTTTAGCCTAATATGAATTAAAAG
Source organism: Erpetoichthys calabaricus (assembly GCF_900747795.2). NCBI lineage: Eukaryota > Metazoa > Chordata > Cladistia > Polypteriformes > Polypteridae > Erpetoichthys > Erpetoichthys calabaricus. The sequence continues at coordinate 165,154,514 of NC_041397.2, read as the reverse complement.
TTCAGGGTATGAACTGAAAACTTCCTCACTTCTTTGATTGAAAATGAGGCTGTTTTACATGGAAAATAGGTGTCTAGAATTCTAAACCACAGATGGGCATTTCACCCTTGCATAGAAGTATGATACAGATTAATGAAGCTGTAACTCTGTTTAAGAAAAGCAAAATACCACAGATTCTTTCATATGTGAAGGCTGAAGTGATCTTTCCATCAAGGTCAGACTCATTTAAGTAAAGTTTAGTTGTTGCTAAACTATTTATAGGTCAGTCGTGGAAGATTAGAAAGTAGGTACATTTCAGCTTAATAACTTAGTTTTTACAAAATTATCAGGGTGTTTTGATTCATGTAGGCTGCATTCTGTTGTGATACGTACTGTTGAAAAAAGCCATAATGAGGCCTTGCCTCACAAGTCTAGCTCCAGGCTTAACTGTAGCCTAGTGTTGAAACATGACTTTCCCCAATCTAGAAGTAGGCCTTAGCCTGGACACACACAAAAAGTGGAAAGTCCAGTTCCAAAACAATTTTAAATAATCTCCAGAGAAGAAAAATAATAAAGATGCATAGGAACTATTTAAAAAAAAAACTTTAGTTCTTTCTAAAAAAAAATATATTCTTTAACAAAACAACAAAGAAACAAAGCAAACACAAACATAGGCAAAAACAGGGGAGTCTAAATCAACCCTGGACTGTCATTTTGTCTTGGTGATGGGACTTGTGCACCTTAAAGTTGTTCAGAGGTAGGTTGTCTGGAACTTTGTGCTCCTTATAGGGTCTCACTTGGCAAAAAGGTTTGGGTTGAAAAATTAGACTAAAAATGGTTCAGGTCTGGGATTGGCTGATAGGGTGGATAAGATCCAATCTGAGGTGTTCAAAGTATTGACCCTTTTTTAGGATAGAACAGCCACATTATCCAATGTATTGTCCATGAAAGGTGAGTAAAGTACCCATGAACTAGCAGTCTGATGTGACGCTTACCCATATTAATGAAAAGTGACAAAGGGGTGTGTTCCAGTGGCATAGGGATCAAGTTCCTCAGCAACCCAGTTTAGACTTATGCCGATTGCTGGATGGGAGACTCCATTCAATGGTTGAGCCAAAGATACAGAAGGAACAATGTGGATTCCATCCTGGCTGTGGAACTGTAAACCAGCTCTTCTTGCTGTTGCAGTTACTGTTGTGCATGTGGAATTATGGTAACACAATCTACATGTGTTTGGTAGATAGGAAAAGATGCATGACATTGTCCCTCTTCATGTGTTGTGTGGAGGTGTTGCAGAAGTTTGGGGTAACAACCGCTTTTGCATGCTATTCGTTCCCTATATGAACACAATGAGAGCTGTGTCTGAATACTTGCCATTAAGTCCAATCCATTCACTCTGGGTGTCAGGCTCCATAAAAGCTCTGCCTTGTCACCACCCTTATTTGTAATTTCTAATAAAGGTGGTTTTTAACATTATGTAAGACTGTAATGTTAATGTTTTTTCTTTTTACCTTTAAAAGTAAAAGGTAACTTTTTTTACATCCAGGTGTGAATCAAATTTCCTTAATGTTTCACTCTCATAGCCACCATTAGTTATTTTACAAGAACACGGACAACAGGAGCTAATATTGGCATATTATATTCATTATGGACTAAGGTGACCATTGAATCTCTTATTTGCAGTAAATCTAGCTAATCTTTTATAAAAGGTATAGAAATATTAGTGTTTACATACTTTTACATATTTTGATGTAGTACATTTAGAAAGTAGGCCTCTTTTCCTTCTGTACACTTTATTGTGTTGTAGATTTAATTTTAAATTGATACATTTTCTATTTTTGCCCATCAGTTTTCACTCAATAACCTATAATGAGGATGTGAAAACATGTTTTAAGGCAAGCTTACAAATGTATTAAACTCAACATTAAAATATCTCATGTAATATAAGTGTGCAGACCATTTGCTGTGGTGGTCATGTTCATCCTGTTAGCTTTAATTATACTTAAGAAGTTGATTGTAATCCACCTGTGGTAAATTGAATTGATTGGACATAACCTAGAAAGACTCACAAGTGGGTATATAAAGGTCCAACAATTCACACCACATGCTAGAACAAAAAACAAGTCATTTAGTCTAAGGAACACTTTGTAGATCTCTGTGACAAAAATGTGTGGAGACATTGATTAGTGTTAAGAGTATGAAACCATTTCCAGAGCTTTGAGAATTCTCAGGAGCACATTGGCCTCAATAATTGTGAAATGGAACATGTTTGAAACCACCAGGAGTCTTCCTAGAGTTGGTTGTGTGGCCAAACTAAGCAACCAGACAGGAAGGGTCTTGGTCAGTGACAAAGAACCCAATAGTCATTCTAATAGAGGTTCAGAAATCCTCTTCTGAGATGGGACAACCTGTCAGAAGGATAACCATCTCAATCAACCGTTTATGTTAAAAGTGTCTAACTTCCGCTTGAAGTATGCCAAATGTTATTTTAAGGACCCTGTCCTTTACAGTCTTGTTGTTGTTTTACAGTTGTACTTTTTAATAAGTCCCGGAAGGCACACAGCATGATGTCATTAGCAAAACAATATTTAAGACAGCAACGCATGTCTTTCAGTGTCTGAATTTATGGATATTTTCTAAAAGACTTTTACAAGTGTTTACTATTAATTACCAGTTATCAAACTTTACACTTAGCACTTACAAACTTAACACTTTTGACTCTCGTGTTAGGTTCTCATTTTGGCTTTGATAAAAGATTGGATTGAGTTTTTAATTTGTTTAGTTTTTGAATAATGTTTCATTTCCTGGTCACACTACTTTCCGTGTACTCTTCAGTTTTCTTTTATATGACAGAACAATGGAAAAGACCTACTATATTTTTAAAGGTGATTAAAATATTAAATTTGTTATAATTTCATTACATTAAAAGTTAAGTCAAAGTAGCTTGAGTGCTTAAATAGTTTTGTTGTATTGTTGCCTTTTTGTTTTTAAGTGTATTATTGGAGGAGTCCTTTTACTTGAGTAATGTATATAACTTACACTAAACGCCATTTTTTCTTGACTACTGGCATGGGCTACAGTACCCACCACCAGTGATACAGTTCCAATGCAAATAAAGATTCTTAAAAAAGTAAACCAATACACAAGTGTCAATGGGAAAGGATGAACAGAGGGATTCCATACAGTATATACTGTGCTATCTGTCCATATGGTGGTTAGCAGATAAATGTGGCTGGTTTTCTTACCACATAACACCAAAGAAGAATACTATTCATTTAATTTTTGTTGGATAGGATATTCAGTTTAATTAAAAATGGAATGTATTAATTGATTGATGGCAACTGGCAAAGTTCTGTGACAGTGATTTGTCACAGTACAGCATGTGATAATGGGTTTATGTGTTAGTAAATGGCAGAATAAATTCCACTAATAAAAGATGATAAGGCCACTCAACCACATCAACTACCACCATGGGGGAGTATTTGTATGTGTGGTAAGCACATTACTGACTAGATAGAAAGTTATTTTAAATGTTGTTATACTCAACATTATTTTGAAACAAGAAAAAATGAATTAAAAATTGTATAGATAAGGTATATATAGATCTTGGGAATGATGATTAGGGATACAACATTGAATGATGTCATTGAATTCTAGGTTATTTACAGAATAATTTTAACCTTGTAGTTCAAGCACTTGTGAAATTATTTCACTGTATTTGTTTTATGTAGTGATACATTTATTCAAAATGACCAACAGACCATACGTGTTGGAAAACTAAGACACAAAAGATATTTAAAGTGTTGGCTTATCAGTTGGTAACCCTATTTATTAGTCTTAAAATAGATGTGATTGTTTTCAAAGAGAGAGATAAAACAGCTGTTAGCAAGTTTCCTGCTTTCTTCTGCAACTGGCCTATCAAATGATGAAAACAACCTGTCCAAAGCTGGTTTTATAGAAAGAGAGCCAGAGGGATGTATTTAAGGGCAAAGTCACAGGTCGTGTTCTGGGTCTTTCTGTTCCTTGTTATGAATGAAAAAAGGTGACGAATAAGGAGCTATGCAAATTCTAAATTCTTCGTACAACCATTCCTGGAAAAATGTCTGCATATTTAACAGTGTATAGTGAAACAGTTGTTATAGTTGCAAAATTGTAGAATTATCCTGTTAAATGAGTAATCCATTTGTCAACAATCAAAGAAGAGTAGCAGCCAGGAGACTATATCAGTTCTTATTGAACAAATAAAAATCAAACAACTAGTCTTCTTATTAAGTCTTCTTAAAATTAGTTAAGAGCCTTTTAGTTTTAAACTTGGCAAAACAATCTCCTTCTTGGTTGGATGATGCTATTCAATGCATCTGTTTTAGACAATGAAGAATCCCATAGGAAACAGAGGTGTACAACTTTGAAAATAATTGTTTGTTTTTTGGAGCCCTAGCAGATATTTGTTTACTCTGCCTTTGTTTCGTACTAGTTTTGTCTTTATTATAACTGAAAAATATATTAAATGATTATGGAAAAATGGAAATTACTTTACTGTAAAAGTGAACATTGTGAAAAATGTGCATTCAGCATTCTTCAGGGAAGTCCTGTGGTAAGGCACATCTGTCATAACACAACACTATACTCTGATAAGGCAAAATCCATTCTACTACTTTAATTTTCTGCTTAGTTCAGACTGCACAAAGCCATAATTGATTAGAACAGAAGTATTTTTCAAAGCAGGAGCTGTGAGAGCAAAACATTTGCAAAAACACAATGCAATGGCTAAAAAGTAGTTATTTATGCATATGTATTGCTCCTTAGCTGTCTGACATTTATAAATGTGAGTGTGACTGTACAGTTAAAAAAATCCAAAGTCCAGGGCATGCATTTTAGCTTATTAGTGGTTTTTCATTAATCTTAATTTATTCATTATCTCTTGAAGTTATCAGTGCAGGCTCTTAGGCACCAATGTGCTGGAGAATAAGCAACTCCCAAAATGGTCTTAATTGTACTGTATCACCCTAAAACACCTAAGGAATACACAGGAAAGTTAGACAAAAACTGTATATCAGCAATTTATTTTTACATCTTGTCAAGTACTTTGAGCTACATGTTTTGTATGAAAATGTGCTATATAAATGCATGTTGTTGCTGTTATTTTCTCTTAAAATCTATTGGATATATTAACAATATTGTACTTTGAATTGTACATTGGGGCCAAATACTTATTTAGATGTCCTGTATTTAATTTAAGATGGTAAGAAAGACTTTTCAGAATGTTATTTGAGTTGCTTTCTGTTTACAGCTGCTATAAAGTGGATCGGCTAAATGAGAGGAAGGGAAAAAAATCCAAGCATCATATATTACAATCTGAAAAAAAGCAGTGAATAACTGTTACGTGAAATATTACAACTTTAAGTGAACCATAACAGTTCATGTGAACAATTTAGTGCAGCGATGTAATTGGTAACTATTGGTACTCTATTTAGAAAAAAATAATTACTATACTGTGTGAGTTAGTGTCTCAGACAAAACAGTTAAACCATATAGATGCTTCCCATGAAAGGCTTTGTGCTCTGATTTTGTTACTGCTTGAATGATTGGTAATTCACATTTCTGTAGCTTTACAAAAGCCATTTTCTGAAAATTCTGCTAAGTGAAATGCTTTGTTGCCCACACGTTACTTAAAATTTTGATCATGAGCATCTTTATCCGTGTATTTAATTACGGCAATGGGAGAGTGTGAAAGTATGTCGAAATTTGTATTAAAGGACAAGCTTTTATACTAAATATTCACACATGTGTATGTGTACATTTCTTGTGATCAAGTGTGATTTGTTATCCTTTGACTAGTATAGGCTTGCTTTTTTTAACGTGACTTTAATGTCAGCCAATTAAGCTGAAGGCATAAGGCACAGAGAAACCATAGCTTTTTGGAAATGTTGGCTGCAGAGATACGAAAATCGAAACAATTCACTTTTCACAAATGCATACATTTTCACTTTAAATAACAAATAGTCTGAGGTGGGTTGGCACCCTGCCCGGGATTGTTTCCTGCCTTGTGCCCTGTGTTGGCTGGGATTGGCTCCAGCAGACCCCCGTGACCCTGTGTTCGGATTCAGCGGGTTGGAAAATGGATGGATGGATGGATAACAAATAGTTGGTAATTTTAATGAGTATTTTTATATGTTAAGTTTATTTTATTCAATTAAATGAACAAAATTGGTTTAAATACCTGGGAAAAAATGTATGTCAGCAAATCCATTCTAGTATGTGTTATCATGTTCAGTAACAAATTCTACATCTTCATGTATAATCAATCAATAACTGATCATATAATAAATTCAAGTTTCCAGATTCAGATATACAGGTTATGAAAGTTAGATATTAAATATAATCTTGCTTTCCTATCTTGCTGATCGTTATTTCTGTGTAATCATATACGGTATATTGTATCACTAGTGTAACAGAGACTTTTGTAAGTGTTAGCAAGAGCTTTACCAAAGCTGTAGCACATGTCTTTTGTTTTATAAACCCATGGGACATTCCTGCTCACACAGTTCCTGTCTTTGCCTTGTCAGCAGGCAATTTAAAACCTTTGTTACAGTGCTTAATTAGGCAGAAAACCAAAAGATGGCCCTAAGAATAGCCTAATGATATGGTATGTTTTGCGGATTATGGGAATGATAAGCAGACACGAGAATCATTCTTTTACTTCTGGGTTCATCTGTCTCTTGCTTGCATGGCTCATGAAGGGATACCCTATAGAAGTAAGAGGTAATTCATAACATCCTTTTAGAGTTGATTTTCTATGCAGATGTAAAAAAATAAAAATAAAAAAATAACTTTAAAGTGGATAAACTATTCACATGAAACTTTCTGCATTCTTTCAAGTATTTCTGAGACCTAACCGAACAGTTCTTTAATGTTGCAGATGTGTAATGTTCTTTCAGTTATCACAGCATAGAATTACACTTAATGAGTATCTTCTATAGTCTGAAGGCAGAAGGTTAATTGCAGTGCAGTGTATTACTATTTCTCAATTTCGGATTTTTTTCCTTTAGTGTGACATTGAACTTATGTGCCATTGCTTCACTATTTTCTTTATAAATATATAATAATATATTTAAAATATTAATATATAATGAGCATATAATAATAAGAATATATAATAATTCAGTAAAAAATGTACAGCATGTTATTAAACATTAAACTGTTCAGCACTTGAATTAAGCAAGAAATTAGCCTTTTGTGATTCTTGCCTCACACCACACACGAGACATTAACAGCATAACAATCTTTTTCATTTTGGGTCATACATTCTGAACTTTGACTGAAACAGAAATGAAATGGGTCACATTCCTGCAGCTGCAATACTAAGATGTTTACTTTTCATTATAACTAGTGTTGTATTTAATGATATATCAAGCAGCTGCTTTTCATACTGACAAATGGTGAATTTAACCCATGTTTAGAATGGAAAATGAAAATGAAAGATCCAAATAAGAAAAGTAAGACTTGTTTTTTGAGAAAGAAGAGACAGGAAAGGATACAGGAAAGTCAATACAGCAGATTATCTTTTTCCATATCCTCCTGTTCCTTGCATCTAGCTCTGGGACACCCAGCACCTACATGTCTTCTCTCACCACATCCATAAACCTCCTCTTAGGCCTTCCTCTTTTCCTCTTACCTGGCAGCTCCACCCTTAGCATAAACTTTACAGTGCCACTGTCTCCAACCCATATAACATAGCTGGTCTCACTACTGTCCTGTAGACCTTCCATTTCACTCTTGCTGACACCCATTTGTCACAAATCACTCCTGATACTCTTTCTCACCCTGCCTGCATTCTCTTCTTCACCTCTCTTCCACATTCCCCATTTCTCTCTACTGATGATCCCAGATATTTAAACTCATTAACCTTTGCCAGCTCAACTCCCTACATCCTCGCCACTCCTCTGACCTCACTCTCATTTACACATATGTATTCTGTTTTGTTCCTACTGACCATCATTCCTCTTCTCTCTAGAGCATATCTCCAAATTCTCCGGGATATTCTCAGCCTGCTCCCTACTCTCACTACAGATCACAATGTCATCTGCAAACATCATAGTCCACAGGGACTTCTGTCTAATCTCATCTGTCACCTTGTGCATCACCACTGCAAATAAGAAAGGGCTCAAAGCCGATCCCGGATGTAATCCCACCTCCACCTTGAATACATCCATCATTCTTACAGCAGACATCACTACTGTCATGATTCCCTCGTACATATCCTGTACAACTCTTACACACTTCTCTGACTCTCATGGATACACTCTTGCTCCTGCCCTTCTTATATAATACCACAACTCCTCTCTAGGGACCCTGCCATATGCTTTATCCAGGTCCACAAAGACACAATGCAACTCCTTCTGGCATTTTTTTATACTTCTCCATCAACAGCCTCAGAGAAAACATCTTATCTGTGGTTCTCTTTCCTGGCATGAAACCATACTGCTGCTCTATAATCATCTCATCATCTCCCTTCTTAACCTAGCTTCCACTATTCTTTCCATTAACTTCATAGTGTGGATCATCAGGTTTATTGCTATGTAGTTACTACAGCTCTGCACATCCCCTTATTCTTAAAAATCGGTACCAGCACACGTCTCCACTCCTCAGGCATCCTCTCACTTTATCAAGATTGCATTAAACATTCTTGTTAAAAACTCCTCTGCCATCTCTCCTAAACATTTCCATGCTTCCACGAGTATGTCATCTGAACAAACGGCCTTTCCATTCTTCTTCCTCTTCACAGCTGTCCTCACTTCCTCCTTGCTAATCCGTTGCACTTCCTGATTCATTATCTCCACATCATCCAACCTTCTCTCTCATTCTCTTCAGTCATCATCATCTCAAGTACTCTTTATCTGCTCAACACACTCCCTCGCTTGTGAATATGTTTCCATATTTATCCTTAATCAGCCCAGCCTCCTGAATATTTTTCCCAGCTTGGTCCCTTTTTGGTACATGTCCCTTTCTCCCTCTTTAGTGTCCAATCTCTCATAAGCTCATCATATTCCTTTTGTTTAGGCTTCCCAACTTCTCTTGTCACCTTACGCTTTATCTCCTTGTACTCCTGTCTACTTTCTGCATCTCTGTGATTATCCCACTTCTTCTTCACCAACCTCTTCCTCTGTATACTCTCTCACCAGATTTCCTTTTCCTCCTTCCTCTGTCCAGATGTCATGCCAAGCACCCTTCTTTCTGTTACCCTTACTACTTCTGCTGTAGTTGCCCAGCTGTCTGGTAACTCCTCCCTGAACTCAACCTTGCAGATTTCCTTTTTCAACTACCACCATTTCATCCTTGGTTCTGCACTCACTCTCCTCCTCTTGATCTCCATCGTCATCCTACAAACCACCATCCTATGCTGCCTAAATACCCTTTCCCCTGCCACCACTTTGCAGTCTACAATCTCCTTTATACTGACCCTCCTGCATAGGATATAATTTACCTGTGTGCATCTTCCTCCACTCTTGTATGTCATGCTATGTTCCTCCCTCTTCTTAAAATACATATTCACCACAGTAATGTCCATTCTTTTCACAAAATCCACTACCATCTGACCTTCATGCCTTCCTCTCCTTGACACCATATCTACCCATCACTTTTTCATCTCCTCTGTTCCCTTGACCAACATGTCCATTGAAATCTGCTCCAATCACCACTCTCTCCCTTGGGTACACTGTCCACCGCTTCATCCACCTCACTCCAGAAATTTTCTTTCTTATCCATTGCACACCCAACTTGGGGGGCATATGTACTAACAACATTCATCATCACACTTTAAGTTTTTAGCTTCATAATCATCACTTTGTCCGACACTTTTTTCACTGTTCCTTCAGGATTACCCCAACCCTATTTCTTCCCCCATTCACAAAATTATAGAAGAATTTGCATTCACTTCCAATCCACCTGCCCTTACTTCCTTTCTATTTAGTCTCTAGTATCAACTTTCCTTCTGTCCATCATATCAGCTAACTCTCTCCCCTTACCAGTCATGCCACTAACATTCAAAGTTCCTACCCTCACTTCCACTCTACCTTCCTCCTCTCCTCCTCTTGTAGATCATCTAATTCATGTTGCCTTCAGGGAAAAGTAGTGTTTCTTCCCAATGAAGAGGTGTACCCGCAAGAATGAAAAGATTTGTTGTTTGACGAAATTGAAATCTGCATACGCATGTGGCAGAGACACCCCCTACTCTTTCCAGTGAACTCTCAAGCACACAATATTAGATTGGACACCTTCCCTTTTATGACCACAGATCAGTTTAAATCCCTAGGGATAAACATCAGAAGTAAACATAAAGCTCTTCATCAACAAAATTTTGCTGTCCAAAACTGCACAACTTAAGCAAGACTTGCATAGATGGTCTACCCTTCATCTCACTTTAGCTGGAAGAATTAACACTGTCAAGATGAATATCAAAACATCCACGTCCAAAGGGTGACCCTACCAAGACCTAAGGCAGAAGGTGGCATGGCTCTACCTAACTTTCAGTTTTATTACTAGGCGGCAAATGTACAAGCTGGACATTGATACAAATAGATGAATATAAACAGGCTTGGTGTGAAATAGAAATAAAAACCTGCATTACTTCTTTATATTCCTTGCTTTGTTACCTAGTAAATATGTTATTGCGAATATACTAACAACCCAATTGTGCTTAATTCACTCAGAATTTGGAACCAATGTAGGAAGTACTTCAAGATAGAGAAGCTTTTATCTGTGGCACCTCTCCACGATAACCACCGTTTTCCACCCTCTCAATCGTACAGTTTTTAATGTCTAGAAAACATTCGGGATTAGATCACTTAGAGAGCTGTACATAGATAACCTCTTTGCATCCTACGAACAATTTCACTCCAAATGTAACTTTCCAGCATTACTTTTCTTTCACTACCTCCAAATCAGATATTTTGCTAAACAAATCCTGCCCAATTTGCCTAACCTCATCAAAATATTGATTAGTCTTGGAGGACTCAGACAACATCTCTAAAATACAGTATATTAAAACATTTAAAGTTCCTCACTTTCAATGATTCCCGAGTATACAGGGAAAAGGATCTTTCACTCAACATTTCAGAAAAGGAGTGGAAGGCAGCAATGCACAGAATTAACTCTAGCTCAATATGCGCAAAACATTCAATTATTCAACTTATAGTTATCCATCGAGCACAACTGTCTCATTTAAAAATGTCCAAAATGTTTCCAGGGCAAGATCCAACCTGTGAACTTTGCCTCGTGGGGCAATATGTTTTGGGCGTGCACCAAATTAACATCATTTTGGACCAAAATCTTTAAATGCCTTTCAGACAGCCTTGGTGTCACAATCTGTCCCAATCCACTAACAGCTGTGTTTTGTGTACTTCCAGATGGGCTTAAGGTGGAGATGGACAAACAAACTGTAATTGCCTTTACTTCACTATTGGCACATAGATTTATCTTGCTCAGCTGGTAGAATCCTAACCCACCTCTTTTATCTCAGTGGGTAGCTGATGTATATTATTTGAAAGTGGAAAAAATCAAATTCTCACTTAGATGATCTGTATTAAAATTTTTTAAAACCCAGCAGGATCTAATCAGTAACATTTTAGAATAACCATTTAAATTGAGGAAGTGAATTCTCTTCCCTTATGAATTTGAATCATTTTTATTTATTTATTTGTTTATTTTCTTATTATTCCAACTGTTAAAGTTTTATTCTGTTAGCCTAGCTCTCTTTCCCATGGGTGTGGTTTGATTTTATTTGAAGTTAGTTTTGAAAATTTTGACTTGCTTGTATGGGATGTTATTTGATTTTAATACATTCAATAAAATGTTCAAAATATGGTCTCCCATGAAAGCCTCAAAGAAGTTGCCATCAAAGAAATTGGGTCCCTCTTGAAGGTTTGACCATGTCAAAGCAGTAAGATTTCCTCTTTTTTAGAAAGAATAAAGTTTGGGACTACTCGTGTAGTCTATAGAACAGATGTTTTACCAGGCAATCACTACCAAGATTGAGAGAAGTGGTTGGTTTGGGAGGTTTAGGGATTGAGAAGAAAGTTGACATTTACTTCTAGCACCGAAAATCCAAAAATACTGGTACCATACTATTTTTATAATTGAGTTTTTTGTTATGTTTCTAGTACTGGTATACTGCACAACCCTAGTGCAGAGTACAACAATGAATTTGATTGACCAACATGCTACCACCCGTTGGTGACACAAGTGTTGTTCCAAGAGTTATGTAAATACAAGAATGGGCCACCATCGAGATATGTACCAGTGCTTGGTGAAGTGAAATTATTAGTTTCTTGATCAGCATTTAAACTGCCTCAGTCACAGAAAATTATTACTAGACACATTAGTTTTACTGTTAAAATATTAAGCGTATGCATATAATTTTATTATTGCATATGCAATGAAAAAAATTATTATTCACAATTTGATAAATATAAAAAAAAACAAGTGTTAAACTCTCACTGACATCAAGAATTCCGAGGTGAACAAGGACAAGTAGTGAACTATTTTTCTGAATGCTTTGTTCTTTTAGTTGAATATTGGGAGATCCAAGAAACCTCTGATCTAGTGATATTGATGCTTGCAGAGCCTTTGCTGAGTTTAAAAAGCAATGTTCGGTAAAGTTAAAATTAATATATCTATGAAGAGTTGTTCTGCAAAAATTTGGAAGAAAAGATGACAAATCCACTTGGGGGAAGGGTATTTTTGTTGGTGTACGGGAACATAGAGTGAGTATTTTTGTTAGTTGAGAAAACAATTCAGTTGTGGCCAAATCAGACAGATGGCTGTATGCAATCAGCAAAACATTCCATCATCTGTTTGAGTTAGGGGCCAGTGTTGCTGGCAGGTGGAGCTCTGTATGCAATCATTCCTATGTTAGTTACTGTATATAACCTTTTCTCTGTCTATAACAACATGAGGTGGAGCCAAGTCATACTTCTGACTCTAGTATTATCATTTATAGAAAGAAATAGACTGGAATAAATATGACACTTTTATCACATAGGTTCAGTATATTTTGAAGTGAAAATGAACCACTTTTAATAATTCTAAAGAGAATTCTCAACCATCCATCCATTATTTTATTAACCTGTTTATTCTGAAAAATAGAATTTCCAATCAAGTACAGTTCATAATGCACACGCCTGAACAAAGTCAAATTAAGACAATTTAGAGATGATAACATATCCAATGAAACTTATAGGGACTCACAGATAGCAGACAAACTCCATCAATGGAAATTTATCCTAATCTCCTTGTGGTATAAAGTAGTAAGCCAACTACTGCACCAGTGTGCCACATTCAGATAAGTTTTTTAGTGTCTAAAATTAGATTATTAAAAAGAGAAATTAAACATTTACATATAAAAAATTACACAGATTTTTGTCATTCATTTTTTTGGGGGGATTTTTTTATATAATGGAAAAACCATTGCACCACTTTTAGAACATTCAGATTATTGTATTTTTTTTCTTCTTTGCTCTTGCTTCAAAATATATTGCATCCCTACAGCAAATGCACTGTAGTTTCTAAGATCAAACAAAATGACAGTAAAATGGATTCAGGTGCACCATAAAGTACATTTGATTATTATTTGCATTTGAATAATTAGAAACAAAACCTGTACTCTTCTTTGTGCAGAATTAGATGTTTAATATCCTCCATTCATTAAATTTTTTCATTAAAGCTGTGCTGTCTTTTCTGATAATATAGATTCCTCCCTTTGTGTGCATCTCTTCGCTCTCTCTCTCTCATACACATTTCCACACATATGTCTTGAGAAGAGGATTATCAGCAAAGCATCCGCATCCACCCCCGCCCCCACCTCTGCAGGGTGCAGCAGATAGTTGTTTCTCAATTCATTTGAGCTGCTCAGTGTAGCTCAACAGATAACAACACTGTCCCAGAAGCACATTTTCAGCTTTGTGCACTCTTGAGGTGAACGGTGTTGTCTATCGGCTTCAAGTGTTGTACATAAACCTTTGCTTCAGCTTGTAAACCTATCATTTGAACTGAATTGAAGCAGGGCTCGCGTGGTAGGCCTGACCTTAGCCTAGTCATTGAAAATTTAATAGTTGAACCTGCTTTTTTTCATTTTTGCCAGCTTTCAGATATTACAATTCAGGTACACAGATTGCACATTTAGAGCAATTTTGGCTTGAATAAATGTCCTGTGTGAGACTTTCATAATTTCAGTATGCTTCACTCAGCCTTTCATCTGTTATGAAAATGAAATCCATCAGTCATATACAGAAAATGTGTGCAGGCAACATTTCCCTGTAGTATTGGATGCAGTCACAATAGGCCTAGTAGATATGACAGGCGGGATAAAGTTCTGCCAGAAGGCAATATAAGAGAAGAAAAAGCAACTTGGAAGTAAAAAATAATACCTGTGTTTAATAAAACAGAGCACTGTAAAATAAAGGAGCAGATCCACAGTTTTGCAAGGTAGACACTGTGGCACCCGGCTGGGGTTCAGGCCCGGCCGGGATGCCCAGGAGGACCGGAGGAGGGCTTGTGCCTCCCCCTGAACACGAGGGGGTGACCGCCCTAGTTGCCTTGGGAGCCCTGGACTTCTGGGTGTGAAGGAAGTGCTGGGGGGGAGAGGAGCAGGGACACCCGGAGTCCTTCCGGTTGCACAGCCGGCACTTCCGCCACACAGGGGAGTGTCAATGGAAGAGTGTCAGGAAGCACCTGGAGCCCATCCGGGGGTGTATAAAAGGGGCCGCCTCCCTCCATTCAATGGCAAGAGTCGGGTGGAAGTGGACGAAGCTCGGTGGAGAGGAGTGGAGGCGGACCAGAGACTGTGAAGGCATTGTGTTGTGTGGCCAGGACTGAAAGGGTGATTGGTGCTGCAGCACTGGGTATTGTGCACCATATTACTGTAAATATTGTAAATAAATGTGTGTGTGGTGAAACCATCATGTCTACCTGTCTGTGTCCGGGCTGTTCCCCACAACACATACTGTAAATAATTTAAAAAGCTGAATGATAAACTACCCACAACCCTAAAATGGATAAATAAGTTCAAAAAAGGATAGTTAATGATGCACATCATGTGAAAATCTTGCATGTTAATTGGATAGAGTGTTGAAGTCCCAAGGTGAACTAACGAGAACAAAAATAAATAAAATAAAAATTGCTAAGCAAAGGTTGCATTATTTTTATCTGAAAAATAGCACAGTCTGAGTGTGTGTGGACAATGAAAGGAAAGAAACAGACTAGAGTAACTGAAGAGAAATTGTTCAGGCAAAAGCCAAAATGTAGAAATTTAGAGTTTTGCACATTTTCTAATACAATATACCTTGTGTTTCTTAGTAGTTGCTAATAGATATTTAATGAAAATGTTCACCCTGAACTATCAGCTTAACTTGACAGACTTTTTAAAATTGTCAGTCATCTATAGTGACAACTGGGCCAATTTATTCCAGCCAGTAGCCTGATTGAATACACTCCCCAATGCCCTAACATCTCTACTATTTGTCTCAGCGAAACAATAAAGTACTGACTGAAAAATGGCATGGCAAGCAACGCATGACTTGTACTGACTGAAAAATGGCATGGCAAGCAACACATGACTTGTGTGCAGCTGTAATGAATGGGTGAATGTCTCAGGCAATTTGGGCAGAAAGCATCTGTGAATCTAGATGATCATTTTTGACAATGGGGTGCATTTAAATAATGAATGATAAATTTTGCATACAATAAACAGTACATGGGTATTTTTGTTTTAATAATTGTAAAAGGTCAGTGAACTGGTGTTGATAGTATTTTTCATTTCTTATAATTTTCAAATGGGAAATAATACTATTGACATGAATATGCACTGCCAGAAAAAAACACATTTGAGACATTCCTCCAATATCATTATTTTTACAATCATAAAACTTGTTCTAGGTTGAAGGCTGTAAGAGTATTGACTACAAATGTCATGCAGCTAGTAAAACTGACATTCTTTATGAAGTAATGGTTTCATCTACAATGGATTGACATGGCTGTAAGAAGCCAACACGTGTCTTAAAATGTAATGCAGCAAATACAAAGCTCAAAAAATAATGATACTGGCCAGTAATCTCTTTAGAGAAGTCTGCTAATTTTATTGTGACCTACAAATCTCCTCTGCAGTTTAATGAGAAATGCAGTGACATGCTGGCATGCTATCAACTTTACTAGACTGAAAGAAAACACATACGTGTTGAGTATTTCAGTATCTCCATAGGGAAAACACACACAAAGATCACACAGAGGTCTGGGGCCCAGGAACTAGACACTGTGCCACCGATCTGGACACAACTCTTTCTACTGTATATGCTGTGTATATTGCATTTACAGTGTAGTGTTTTTTAGTCTTCTAGCTTTATACAAGATATACTCCTATCAGTTCACTTTATTTATTTTTTTCAGTTTATTTATAAGTTACATGCTGTTTAAAAACACTATTACAAACCTGGTAGAGATACTCAGTTTCTGCCATCTCTTTAGTTAAATTTGTCTACATACAATCCCTGATATCAAATTTTTATTGCTAATAATTTGGTGCTTACATTCACATTCACTTTGCATTCTGGGTCAAGTTAAGATCACAGAAACGGTGTTTCAGAATTAATGTCAGGCATGTGATACCTTCCATCATTGGCTTCAGTGCTACAGAAGCCACACCACAAAAGTAGAATGATTCTTCTTCACACTAAGCTAGTGGATGTGAGCTGGACAAGCAAGAGCCTGCAGACGAACCATGATGAGCAGGAGAAAAAGTGAAGTACATTTTATTAAAGTCCATAATCCCAAAAGAATAACCAAAAATACTGTAGGTTGGAGATGCAAGCACAAAAAGGACAGAATATTGTGAAAAGCTAGACAAGTGCAGAATCCAAAACAGGAGGTGAAATATTAACAGCTGCTACACAGAAAGATTTTGGGGAAATGGGCATTCATAAAGGCTTCTCGTAAGTATATTATCAGAGCAATAAAGTTGCATTGAGTTTTCACTCAATTTTTCTTGCTCTTCCCATCATGTGACAGCAGCATGATCAATGTACCTACACAGCACATTTTAATCGGACAGCACGTGAAAGAAGGGTCCTATAGGAAGTGAGAAACAATACTCAGTCCAGTGAAGTCTGGAGTTTTGGAATGAAAATGTATTCAGGATTCTAGAGGGGAGAAAAGCAGATGGGACCACAGGAGATCTATAGGCATTTGGGCTTAATAAAATGCTCTCTTTTCAAGAATTCATTTTGAAGAAGGTGAAGTCTCTTCAATCTCACTCAGTTGGATGACTACAGTCTTGATTGGAGAGTAAAAAAGAATATGACCCATGAATCATTTCCCGAAGCTGGGGTCCAGTCAATTACATTAATCAATTGTTGTTTTGGATTACCTGATATAATTAATTTATATTCTGTCTAAGTGCAATTTGAGTTGAAGAACAGAACTTATAATAGTGTTGTCTTTGTATCAAACAATAAAATATTACGTTATTACTTTCAGTTGCTGTTTGAATTTAAACATTGTTAATGTTGCCAAGAAACATGTAGCATGAAGGAATAGGAAAGCTTGAAAAGTTGCATAATGCCTTTTAATTTGTAAATGGCTGGGAATATGTACAGAAGCACTCTAAGATGATATTTGATAATATTGAGGGGAAATCGAAAGCAAGACATATTAAACTATATTTGTATATTGTAGTGAGTAACCACTGTACTAACTACTTGCAATCTTAGTGTTTTTTGTACAGCATAGTTACTGATATGTGTAAAATTTTATATTTGAACTGAAAATAGGCAGATTCTTTGTCATATTTGTCCTGCTAGATAAAGTACATATGACTTTATTTCATTTTTGAATTTTTACATTCATAAAATATGTGACATCACATAGAAGCAATAAAGAAAAGGGAAGTGGAAGTCTTAAGGTGAAATTACAGATTTTTTTTTCTTTTTAACTAGGGTTGACACGAGCTAGGCCAAAGACTGCATCCACACAAGGGGGTGAGCTGCATTCTGGCTTGCATCCCTTTGACAGTTGTCACTCCAGGGCAGGCTTGAAGCATGGGTATAGACGAATTGAAGAAACTCTCACTGTTACTGCTTTTCTGCTAGCACTCTGTAGAAAAAGAGAATGGATTTTGGCAAATCATGCTGTCAATACAGTCCTAACGAGCAACCAAAAAAAGAAATACTCAAATGTTGAAATTTAATTGGAGACACTGGCTTTTGAGTATAGCATTGCTAATATGCAATATATTCAGATCCTATATGAAAATATTGTTGACAAATTATCAGCAATGGCATACTTACAATGTTTATTACAGCTTTCAAAAATCATATTCTCCATATTATTTGTAAAGTGGAGTTCATTTTTTTCATTTTTTTTTTTTTATAAAGCCAAAAGCAGCCCTTAAAAGTAAAACAATTAAAGGGCAGAAGGGCTAGAGCCTGTCATACCAGCATTAGCAAGAAGGCAAGAACTCACACCAGGCCTATTTAAAACCACAGGTTAGCCTAAAATAGATATTTGAGGAAAAGTGGAGCACCAGGAGAAAAATTCATGCAGCTATGAGGAACATTATAAATTACATATTTTTGCAGCAAAATTTTAAATAGTTTTTTTTGTAACTTTATCTTTTCTGTAACACCTAATATTTTATTCCTATATCTTTGAAATTATATATTTATTAATATGTTTGTTAAAGTTAAAAATAATGAAAATAATTCTGTCAATTATATATTTATACAATTTCAAACAAATCAATCAATAGCACCAAAATGTTCTGTGCGTTAAGCTAGAATGTTAAGAATATTTACAGTATTAAAGAAAAATATAAAACTCTATATGTCTATCACAAACAAACAAATTTAACAAAAGGCCCAAAAGTGTTGTAGTTGAAATTACTTTAGGTAAGTTGCATATTATTTGTTGATTTTATTTTTTAGATTTTAGTTTTAGTTTTCAGTATGTAGAGAATTAATTACTGTTAATAAACAAAATATTTTGAATGCTACCAAAAAATCTAACTTAAATCCATTTTTGTATTTTTCACATATTACTTAGAAACTTTTGCATTATAGTCCATCATGTATTTTCTTTAAATTAACAAGCCATGTTCATGTTTATACTTTTGTTTTCGTTTGTGTACCATGCCTGTTTTATTTTCTGAATCTACATTTTTCTCTTACAGAATAGTGTTGATTCAGAATTGTGATATTGTAGCTACAAAAGCAAGGCAAGGACCAACTCTAGGTTGTCATCTTAGACTCATCTTAGACTTATACTTATCTCCTGACTGTAGTTTTCTGTAACATTTGGCATAGGATTGCAATTTAAACTGCTCCCTGGATTTCTTTTTAGATCTTCGACAAAATCATTTCTGGTGTCAGAGCTGTTTAAATAATATAGCCACTACAGTACAGTACCTTGATGCAGCCCTTGAAGGCTCTGTTCCCTTGAGCTCCCTATTACACTTCTACCTCTATAATATGAGGCTCCACCTACTAATCTGGAAGATCTTTGTTTGTGCCTACATAAATTTTTGTTTTGTATCCCTATCTAAACTTGCGGTATGCACTAAAACTGTGAAGGAGAATTTAATCTGTGTAATAATTTATGCATGGCAAGGTTTTATATTTATTTTGTTCTAATTCTGGAACTGAGTAAGATATAACAGGAAAAATGTATTGCCAGCTGCCCTGTTGCTAGAATTGAAGGCAAGAAAATGAACGTCAGTTTTTGAAATGCGTCAGTATTTGTAATCACCAGATATCAATGTTTTATAAATGGGTAGACAGTACTTAGCAGTGAGAATATTTATACAAGCTTCATTAAGGTTGTGAAAATTAAAAATGAATACAACTAGATGGTAAGTTTTTTAGTGTTTAAAATTATATATATATTTTTTAATATTTAGAAAGGATTGGCCTATTCTTTTGTAAGTTGAATTCAAGATAAGAATTTTCACTGACCTTTTCTCAGTCTACTCTTACTCCTCTATTTAATGTCACATCAGTTCAGTTAACATATATTTTTAGTACCTGTATGTTACCTCAAGAGTGCATTGCTGATTTACTCTATGAATCAGGGCTTGTGCAAAAGAAAGGGCGAAGTTACAATGAAATATAAGGCCACCATTTCTGAAGTAAAACCTCACAAATTAAAGTTTTTTTTTGGTTTGTTTTCTTATAACATAAATTGACTAGGTACTTTAACAAAAAGCTAAGAGGCCATGTTATATTTTTGTAATAAAATGGACTATAATGAACTGTTATATATGTGCAGTAGATCTTTTTTCTGTGACTAGCTGATTGTAGGTGGAAGCATTAATCATACTTTATTAATGATGACCTCCTGCCCTTCTTTAATGTTTCTGACAAAAGGCATATTATGCACTAATAATTACAAATTAAACTAGCCTGCAACTGGAATTTGATTATACTTCTTGCTGAGTTTGGTATGAATTTATTAAGAAATAATTATTCTCCTACATTGCTTTATTTTATTTAAAAGGAAGCTTTGGAGAAAAACATTGTGTTTTTTGACTCCTCAATTTTCATATAATGCAAAATATTAAGACAGGAGTCTGTCCATACAAATAAATTAGACACAATGATACTATTTTGGGAACTCACTGAATAAGAAACACTGACATTCAAAGCAATTAAATCCATCATAGCTTGAGTATTAAAAAAAAGGCAATGAACCAAAACTTAAAGTAACCACATGTTCTTTAGGTAAATCTGAGCAATCATGGTAACTACATTAAAACACTTTTTGGAGAAAATGTTTTGTTTAATTAATTTACTTATCTTTTTAGTCTTATACGAATGGGATTTAAGAAATATGGACCCAGACGTACTGTATGTGGGCCTTATTATAACAGCTAATAGGATTTTGAAATTTTTGAATATGGATGAAGCCCCTTAATATGTCTCATGCATTTTGCTGCTTACAGTAGATGGGTCTGATGTATATGTCACTCCAGAAAGAAGGCTAAGCTTTGGATCCTGGGGAACCCCTCATAGATGATCATAAAGTTAGGCGAGTGGAAATAAACGTAATAAGCAATAGAAACCTGTTTTAAAAGCCAATATAAAGACCCTTTCATATCTGTACAGACCCAACTGCATTAGAACATTAGGACAGCTGTGATAAGAACCAGCCATTCAAGCCAATTAGCTCACCTAAATTATCCAAAGTAACATTAAGCCTGTTATGGTCAAATCATAATTGTGTATTATCTGTTATATAAATTCTGTTTGGTTATTATTTTGTTTCTATGTGTGTCCTGTAATTCTCTTATGTTCCTTGTTTTTTTTTGTTGGTGGGTCCACTTCCTTAAGCCCTAATTAAGGTAGGCTTGGGAGTTAAAGTCTGGCACAGTTTGTTTTTAATGCACTGTGGTGTGTTGTGATTATTGTAAGTATTCTTTTTTAAATTTTGATTATTGGTTTTTGACCATTTTGCTCTGGATTTCATATTCTCTTCCAGACTATGCTTTTAGAAATAAAGAAACAAAGTTTGCCTTGGATTGCCTTTCAGGCAAGTTCTTTTATTATTACTTTTGTAGTTTTTAACCCTTTTTTCTGTTCCTTTAATAAATCCTGTTTTATATAGCTTTCATGTGGCCTTGCACTATATAAGCCAGAAGTCAATGGTGATCCTTGAGCATTTTGGAACATTACAGAGTATATTTTAGAACTTTGAAAGACAAGCACATTTTTGCCCAGTGAAGGCCAAAGCTAGCCACTCAAATGGAAGCTATCCTGCCTTGTGGCATACCTTTTCTGGGCAGACAGGTGTGATTCTGGCCTTCCTCCCAAGGTGTTTTAGGAGGTTTCACACCAGTTTGACTATTTGTGAGATAAATCACAATAAAGTTGATTTGAAGGTCCTTAACATTACTTATAACATTACAAGGAATACATTACTTGGTAATGTGTTCCACATGTCTGTGGTTCTTTGTGTGGATAAAAACTTTCTAACATTTGTACAGAATCTTCCCTCAACATGTTTCCAACTGTGTCCTCGTGTTTATGTTGTAGTATATATTTTAAAGTAACAACTGTAATCCACTGTAGGGCTGCGCCTAACAACTATTTTTTAAATGATTAGTCTAGTGATTACTTTTTTGATTTGTTGACTAATCAGATAAATAATTTGTAGCATCTACAGAAACATCTGTTACTGTAAAAGTAAGGCTGATGGGATTAACTGCATATTATGGGATGGAATGTATATTATGGGATATAGATGACGTAAATGGCACATGTAACAGCTATCCTGTGGTTATGAGTCCTTTTACTTGTTGAAGAGGCAGAACATATAGGATCCTTGTCAGTCAACAATAATATTTTTGGATTACTCAGTTAAAAATACAATAAATTCCAAAAAGTAAGCATGAAAAACTTTTGGAATTGTGTATTGTGTAATAAAGTGCAAAATGAATGCAAACTCAAAATCTTTTTAAATCAAAATAATTTCAGTTCACGAATCAATGTTTGATAACAAAAGTAGTGCAATTTGAATCAGTTTGAATCCAATATTACAGATTAAAAATACAAGATAAAGTAATAGTGGAGTTTGAGTCCGATTTCAAAAATACACACACATACTGTATAAACTGTTTAGTAGTCCAAAAACTTTGGCAAAAAAGAGAATATAAAGTGAGAATAAAGTAACATATGCTAACCTTTGCTATAATAACTAGTTAACAATATGTTGTCCTGCTTATTATACACTATTTCTGTCACAGAGTTCTTTACATTTAGATCATATCTTTTTTCTTCTTTACTAATAATAAGCTTCATCTGAAAGGGGGAAAAAAAAAAGTCTTGTTACTCAGTGCTAGCCTACTACTGAATTGTTGCCGGGTGACGTGTCCTTTATGAAGTTCAGTGCTCAGGAAAATAAAGAAATAACAAAAGTACAGTGCTGCCTTGGCCACATCTTCATAGAAAACCCCAGAATACCTCAATCTTACATGCTCCTGCCGAGCTGTTGTGCCTCTATGATACGCCATTTTATGTTTAGAGTGTACAGAACACAGTATTATTTGGCATTAGCTTAAAGTACACCCATACTTCAGAAGTGTGATGAACCATATATACAGTATGCAGTATGCATTTGTACCGTGTGAGTATACTTAAGATTATTGTAGTTTTTGTTATATGTATATTTGCAGGGTTGCAGTAGCAGACAAAAAGGGTACAATTTCCTTCAGGATTAATAAACTGCCCATCTGTCTGTCTAATTCTGATACAGTTTCTCATATTATACTCACATTAAAACCCTTTGCCTGCTGTGTTTTGTCCAGTTTTTCACCAATCTACACACTAGTCCCTGTGTTTCCTTTTGTTTACTTTGATGCCCAAACTCATAAGATTTGTCAAATGTGTTATGAAATTTAAGATAAACACTATCATATGCACCTTTCTGATTGTCTACTTTTGGTTAGTTACTTAAACTTGACCTCCCTTGTCCAAAGTAAGGCCTATTGATACTGGGTGCCAGTATAGTGGGTCAATATTTAGTCTTTAAATATGCATTGGTTAAACATGCACCAATATTATTGTAGCTGTGTTTTTCCAAAGTTACCAAAGTTCAGCAGCTCTAACTCAAAAAATGGGCTTCAACAAAAGCCTGATGCATAGAAATGATTCTACAGACAAAATATCTTCGTTTTTAAAAGTTTAGTTAACATTAAAAGTAAAACAGTTCACACAAAAAAGAAAATTAAAATAGCCAAAAAAGGGAAAATTCTTATTATGAAAAGTTCTGTTCAAAGCTTAAATCTTGTTACATCTAAAATCGTTACTATTTGCTTAACATTTCTGAACCATTTCAAAATGGTCAGAAAACTGTATGCTTATCCCATTTCTAAGTTGAAAATGGGTCTTTCAAGTCCCTGTTTACTGGGACCTGTTCTAAACACAACTGAATCTATTATCACACTGTTTCTCAGTTATAATAAGAAGGTTCTATCTCTTACTAACTTATAGAGGGAAAAGACTATACCATTGTCTATGACTATGGAAGAAATTATATTCTATTTAAATTAAGCTAACATTAATATGAGTTTAACTCAAAACTTTAACTTTCTAAAATTGGCTCTTACAATTATGATGCTGAAACTATTTCAAGCAAAGTGCATTTTTTAAGTTATTTTTCTAGTGTAAAAGACCTCGATTTAAAAAGCCACTCCCCTTGAATGATATCCCAATAACAGTAAAGAACTGAGCATTAATAATGTATATATTAAACAATTTAAAGTGCTTCAAAATACTAAATTTCACCCTGGGACTGATAATAAGGCATTTTTTTTTACAGAGTATGCATAAAGTGGTTTGTTTACTTGTTAAATTTACACTCACAGTTTTCCTGTTAAATTGCTGTAGAGCCTTCTGCAAGTGTGCACGAAGTTTTCAGTCGATAACTAAGATAATATTTGTTTCAAAGGTCAGGCGGTTATCAGGTTTGAAAAAAAAAAAGAAGTTTCACTTTCAAATGTTAATGCATTTCTGTATGCCACAGGGCTAGCTTGATAGACCACTTAAACTGTGAGAGTTTGTAGATAAGTATTTGACAGTATTCCAACATCTGTTTTCTTATAAAAGTGATGTGCAGGCCATTATTCAGTGTGATTTTTTGAAATGTCCAGTCTGTCAGCTTTCGAAAGAGCAGAGGTTTGGTTTTCTGAGGTATATAGTCTTGCTTCCTCATTGCAGTGATTGCTTGGTAAGACAATTCGTCAATAAATGTACTTCATCCTGCTGTGTTTATCATTAACATAACAGTGTGTTTTCAATCTGGCAGAGTCATCTCCCAAAATGTAAATGAAAATCTTTGCTCTCTGAAGAGCCTATACTGTATACTGTATGTCTCTTGATTATATCATGCTTGTTAAGCAAAATAAGCATTTCCAAAATGCCTTGTTGGCTGTGAATTTACTGGGTCTTGTCAAACAATTGAAATATGTTATGCGTCTTTACAAAACAGATGTTTACTTTTACATATAGGTATAATGGAAAAAAAATCTTTGTTTTAATGATATTTTATTAAATCACACCATTGTGTATTATGTGGTCCTTACTCTTGCTGTATAAGCTATCTGAAATGATGTTAAGCCAGTTTCAGTATGTGACTTCTTAGGCTAAATATGTTACGATTCAAAAACAATCTATACAAGCAGACAACTGCAGAGGTTGGAAAAAAGCTTACAGTATATATATATTATATTACAGTAGAGTGCATGCCAGCATTTTTCAGTGAATCAAGCCATTTGGCTAAGCTCATTTACTTGCTCCCAAAAAGCCTATTCAAGACAAGTACCATTTTTAAATGTCAATAAAATTTTCCAATATTGACTTATGATTAATGCCCTAATGTTCTTTGTTATTAAAATGCATTTAAAAGCTACTTCTTTTCCATTGGCTACTCGTCTTGTTGTGAAGTCTGTAGTCCCAACTTATTCCCCTCCCTGCTCTTTTGCATTTGTCTTCAGAAACTGCTAATGTGAGAGTTTAGGGTCTGTCTCATGACAAGTTGAAGTGTGGGAGATATGCAAATATAAATGTTCCAGTAGACTATCAAGTCTAATAAACAGGTACTCTCTTACAGTCATAATAATATGTGAAACTCAAATTGGTAAAACATTTAAAAACCAAAAAGTTAAATAAATAAATAAATAAATAAATAAATAAATAAATAAATAAAGCTGGATAAGCTTATGGTAAGCACACGCCAGATTGCATAGCAATAATAAACTACATTAAGTAGTACATTTTATGCACAGAAGCTTACTGATGAACATATTTTAGTTTAATTCATTTTATTAATGCACACATCTCTTAGGATATATATGTGTGTGCGGATTCACTTATTCATTTGTTAATCCCTTAAAAGGTGTTTACAGTATTTCCTGTAATCTTATGTAATTATCATGTTATCGGTCTTAAAAAAATCCATATTGGTCAGACCCTAATCTGAACCCATGCTGATTGTTCTGTAACAACCTAACACTGTTCTTCCTATGTAATGCTCAGCCTTTTCCTTAACAGTTCCTTCCATTAATTTGCTTATGTTGCAAGTTAAGGCTACTGGCCTATAGTTACTTTGGATCTACCTGATCACCCTTTTTATAAAATGTGATAATATTTGCTATTTTCAAGTCCTTATGAATTACCCCATTACACAGTGACTTTCTAAAAAATATGTTTTAAGGATTTATATATTCATTCACCAGCCTCTTTAAGCACCCAAGGAAAAATGTTATCTAATCCTGGTGATTTGTTAGATTTCAGCCTATTTAATCCTAAAGGCACTTCTGCTTATACAATTTCCAAATCACTAAGTACCTCCTTTGTTTGCATAGCACTGTAATGTATATAATTTGTGTTAATGTTTTATGAATATATATATGAAAGAAATTACACTAAGCAGAGGCAGTTTTAATATAACAGAAGTGAATACATGTTTTAGTCTGCTTGCAGTATTCATTTTGATTAGCTAGTAGCAGTTAACATAATGATTTTTGTTTGGACTTTAAGGATAACTCAAAGGCACCCAAACTCAAAACTGACTTTGAAACAAGCTCATTGTAATAACAACATTCACATTCTTATTTAGTATATATTCTATTTAAGCACAACACCTATATATATATATATATATATATATATATATATATATATATATATATATATATATATATATATATTGTGGGATATGGCCGGCAATTCATCCCGGCCAATACCCCCAGGCCACCAGGTGGAGCCCTCCCTGTAGCATGGAAGTGCCCCGAATGCCATCAGGGAATTATGGACAGTGGACTTTTAATTCACAGCCCTGCTGGATACCATGGGGGCTGCCAGAGGACGCTGCAGGGAGGAGTAAGGCTATTTTCCCTACACCCCGGAAGTACATCCCAGTCACATGGACAAAAGAAATGACGTGATGAAAAAGAAGAGTTTTTGATCTGACCCTGAAGTGCTAGGAAGTCACATGGACTGAGGGTTCAGAAGCACTTCCGGGTCAAGGAGTATAAAGCAGGCATGTCAAACTCACTACCATTGGTGGGCTGCTTCGACTGCCATATGTGCGTCAGTGGGCCGCACTGTAACAAATACTATAATACTATTATACAAAGTTACTGTAGCTTTCTTTCCAATACTGAAAACTTTAAAAAATGTAACACTTAAAGTTTAAAGAAAAGCAATTTATTTCCATACAGTCTCCATACAACAGTGTAGAATTAGAGTCTTAGCCTCTTAGCTAGGTCCTTATTATATTATATTCATTATATTATATTCATTGCTTATATAGGAGCCTTACAGTGTGAGATTTATTTCTTTTGTCCCGACACTTGGCATCTCTTGTTAGTAACCAGTTCGTCGATATCAGGCTTGAAATCTTGTGCAGCTGCAACTTTTATGAGGGCGACGGTAAGTCTTGACCGATGTGGGGTTTTGGTAGCTTTCATTAACGAAAACAATTGCTCACAAAGGTAAGTGCTTCTGAACATTGACAGTACTCTCGATGCCAACTTACGGATCTGCACATACGAGGGTGGCAGGTAAGCATACAAGCCTGGCACACCAACTTCGTCGTATTTTGCCTTCAGAATAGAATCTGACTGCAGTTCAATCAATTCCATTTGGATATTCTCAGGCGCATTCTCAACGTTGTAAGAGAACAGCGCAATGCCCTGTTTGTGTGAACTGAAATCACGAAAATGCTCACTGAAATCATTGCTCAGTAATTCAAGTTGGAAAACAAATCCTTCAAAAATCAAATTTTACTTTACTAAGTTTACTTCGAAGTTTATATTGTAAAATAAGCCGATATGCAAAAAGCCAACTGACCTACAATAATTTTACAAACTCAAAATCACAAAAATATGTTAATAAACAACTCACCAACTTCTCGCGTCCACTTCAGATCTTCAGCTGTAGTCTGCGCTAACTGTTCATTACAATACTAGCACAAAATTACATGAAACTAGAGCAAAAAAAATGTGAAAATATGCGGGCTATTACTACTCGTGATGGTCAGGTCTGCCCAGTGATGAGTCTCAGCAGCCCAGTCAGTAGTGTAGCCTTAACAGGGGCGGCTCGTGGCGGCCTGGGCAGAGAAAGAATCGGTGGCCCCTTCGCCTGGCAATGTCAATATGGTATCTTACGCACGGCGATGGCCACATCCGTTGCGGACACTGCATAGCCGCCTCGTGCTCATGACACGCTTCTATATACGCGTGTCCGTAACTTGAAAACCAAGTGGCGGCCCATGATATTTTCATTACGGCAGAATGTTATAATACTACATATAGCTTACTGCTCCGTGATGCTCTATGCTCTAGCGACATTTGTAAATACAGCGTACTAATTAACAAGAAACACAATGGTTTTCGGCCACATTGCTGTCAGCTGTGTCATTATTTTCTCTTTCTGTTTTATATTCAATATATATTGGCGTGGCGGCCCCTAGGATTTGGCGGCACTGTGCAGGTGCACAGTTTGCACATGCCTAAGGCCGCCCCTGCTGCCTGCTGCTGCAGCCTAGCACTTCAGTTGTGTCGCTGCGGCTCATTAACTTTGGTCAAGGCTCGTGGCTATACTAGCAGATGACGTTTCCGGTACTGTAATGCCATGGGAAAACACGCTTTTGTCAGAAGGCAGAAGTAAGAAAAGTCAATAAGTAACACCGAAGATGCAGAATGATTCAATCACAAACGATAGTAATTATTTTGTACAAGTTCAGTGCTAACTAGGATCTGTCATGCGGGCCGCACAGATTTCTGTAGCGGGCCGCATGCGGCCCGGGGGCCGCATGTTTGACATGCCTGCTATAAAGGACTCTGGGAAATCCCAGACGGATGAGCTGAGCTGGGTGGAAGGGTGGCAACGCGTCTGGATGTGTGGAGGATTGATTGATTATTGTTTAGAGTATTGATTTATGAGTATTGTGGAGAGGAGGGTGCTTTGTGCACGCATTTGTCTAAATAAAAATTATATTTGGACTTTTATCTGGTGTCTGGCGTGGTGTCTGAGGGTTCAAAGGGAGCGAGAGCGCCCCTATATATATATATATATTGTAAAGAAACACAAACACAGCATAAAGGTTTGGGGTTTCCGGCCCCGTATGCTGTACAGTTTGCAAAAACAGTCAAAATGAATTTTCATAAAATCATCAGACAGCCAAGATGGCGTGGTGGGGAATATTTATAGTGAGGGACCGGAATTGACAGAGGAATGCTGGGAAGGAACTGAAATGGAAGCTGGGAGTCATGATGTCATCAGGAGTAGACAGAGGGAAGGGAGAGAATGCGGAAGTGGCAATGCGTGGTCAGGGACTCAGAGCAGATTCATGGCGGCGGTGCTTCCTTCTTTGTGCAGGAACACAGAGACAGAGGTTAGTGCCCCGCCATTCCCTTTTGGCACGAGGTTTCACGCTGTGGTTTTGGTCCTTCCACGGCTCCGTGTGCGTGACATGACCACCCCCCCCCCCCCCAGCCCAGACCCATTGGCTCGGGCGCACCGGACCGAGAGGTCGTGAACCCGGGAGAGGGCATCAGCATTGGCCTGAAGGTTACCCCGACGATAAGTAACGGTAAACTTGTAGGGCTGAAGGTCCAAAAACCACCTGGTGACCTGGTGATTCGACTCCTTATGAAGCGCCATCCACTGGAGCGCGGCATGGTCCGTCACCAGGGTGAATTCGCGACCCAACAGGTAGTACCTCAGATGAGTCACCGCCCTCTTAATGGCCAGGGCTTCCCTCTCCACTGCTGCATACCTGGTCTCCCGGTCCAACAGTTTCCGGCTCAGGTAGATAACGGGGTGTTCGACACCATCGACACTTTGGCTCAACACGGCACCCAGGCCTGTGTCCGAAGCATCGGTCTGGAGGAGAAAGGGTAGAGAGAAATCAGGAGTTTTCAGTACTGGTGCCGTTGTCAGGGCCATCTTTAGGTCACTGAATGCCTGTTCCATTTTACTGTCCCATACCACATATAAAGGAGCCCCTTTCTTTGTTAAATCAGTCAAGGGTGCTGCTCTCTCAGAGAAGTGAGGTACGAACCGGCGGTAGTACCCGGCTAACCCTAAGAAGGCTTGCACCTGTTTCTTGGTACTCGGACGGGGCCATTCAAGGTTGTCTTTGACTTTGGAGCATTGTGGTTTCACCTGCCCTCGCCCCACTAGGTAGCCTAAATATTTGGCCTCTGTCAAACCAAAGAAACACTTGCGGGGATTAATACGGAGGCCGGCTTTCGCTAGCGTTGCGAGAACAGCATACACCTGCAATATATGTTCATCCCAGGTGCCGGAATAGATGATCACTTCATGCAGGTAGGCGGCACTATAGGACTGGTGGGGCTGAAGCACTCTGTCTACCAGACGTTGGAAGGTCGCTGGTGCCCCGTGCAGCCCAAATGGGAGGACCTTATATTGCCAATGTCCACTAGGGGGTACTAAAGGCCGTTTTCTCTTTTGCGGATGCCGTTAAGGGAATTTGCCAGTACCCTTTGGTCATGTCAAGAGTAGTCAGGTAGTGAGCCATACCCAAACGTTCAATAAGGTCATCCACCCTGGGCATAGGGTAGGTGTCGAACTTGGAGACCTGTTTAAGACGTCTGACGTCATTCAGCGGCCCATCTTGCCCCAGAAGTCAAACGCCTGCACTCGA
This sequence comes from Erpetoichthys calabaricus, assembly GCF_900747795.2. Classification (NCBI taxonomy): domain Eukaryota; kingdom Metazoa; phylum Chordata; class Cladistia; order Polypteriformes; family Polypteridae; genus Erpetoichthys; species Erpetoichthys calabaricus. Next base: position 165,123,827 of record NC_041397.2, on the reverse strand, counting down.
GCAGGGCGATCCGGATCAAATTGCCAATGCCTCCACTCACTCGCCTGCTGGTCCGACGTAATGCCGTAGCGCAGGCATGTCAAACACGCGGCCCACAACAGAAATCTGTGTGGCCCGCATGACAGATCCTAGTTAGCACTGAACTTGTACAAAATGATTACTATCGTTTGTGATTGAATCATTCTGCATCTTCGGTGTTACTTATTGACTTTTCTTACTTCTGCCTTCTGACAAAAGCGTGTTTTCCCATGGCATTACGGTACCGGAAACGTCATCTGCTAGTATAGCCACGAGCCTTGACCAAAGTTAATGAGCCGCAGCGACACAACTGAAGTGCTAGGTTGCAGCAGCAGGGGCGGCCTTAGGCATGTGCAAACTGTGCACCTGCACAGTGCCGCCAAATCCCAGGGGCCACCACGCCAATATATATTGAATATAAAACAGAAAGAGAAAATAATGACACAGCTGACGGCAATGTGGCCGAAAAATATTGTGTTTCTTGTTAATTAGTACGCTGTATTTACAAATATCGCTAGAGCATAGAGCATCGCGGAGCAGTAAGCTATATGTAGTATTATAATGTTCTGCCGTAATGAAAATATCATGGGCCGCCACTTGGTTTTCAAGTTACGGACACGCGTATATAGAAGCGTGTCATGAGCACAAGGCGGCTATGTTGTGTCCGCAATGGATGTGGCCATCTGCCATGCATAAGATACCGTATTGACATTGCCAGGCGAAGGGGCCACCGATTTTTTCTCCGCCCAGGCCGCCACGAGCCGCCCCTGTTAAGGCTACACTACTGACTGGGCTGCTGAGACTGGTCACTGGGCAGAACTGACCATCACGAGTAATAATAGCCCGCATATTTTCACGTTTTTTTGCTCTAGTTTCATGCAATTTTGTGCTAGTATTGTAACAAACAGTTAGTGCAGACTACAGCTGAAGATCTGAAGTGGACACGAGAAGTTGGTGAGTTGTTTAATAACATATTTTTGTGATTTTGAGTTTGTAAAATTATTGTAGGTCAGGTGGCTTTTTGCATATCGGCTTATTTTACAATATAAACTTTGAAGTAAACTTAGTAAAGTAAAATTTGATTTTTGAAGGATTTGTTTTCCAACTTGAATTACTGAGCAATGAATTCAGTGAGCATTTTCATGATTTCAGTTCACACAAACAGGGCATTGCACTGTTCTCTTACAAGGTTGAGAATGCGCCTGAGAATATCCAAATGGAATTGATTGAAGTGCAGACAGATTCTATTCTGAAGGCAAAATACAACGAAGTTGGTGTGCCAGGCTTGTATGCTTACCTGCCACCCTCGTATGTGCAGATCCGTAAGTTGGCATCGAGAGTACTGTCAATGTTCAGAAGCACTTACCTCTGTGAGCAATTGTTTTCGTTAATGAAAGCTACCAAAACCCCACATCGCTCAATCTTTTTTTTTTCTTTTTAATTTGTATCCATGCCAGTCATGAGGAAAATAGTAAAAAACTTGCAACGTAAAGTTATGAAAATGCTATGTACAAGTTAGGTTTTGTTTTCTGAAATCCAGCAAGACATACAGTCAAGAAAAAAAAGATACTGCACTATACTAACTCTTTGCCTGACACTTAACTTTAAATACAAATGTATAAGCATTAGAATATTGTTGATCCATAGCACACCTTAAGTGTGAGGTAAAGGGAGACAAACAGTACTCATTTTATGCAAAATGCATAGGATTTGCAGCATCGTCAATGAAGGTGAAACAAACAGTAGCGTTATCAGCTACCTTTCATACAAAGAAATGGATTAACGAATATGGATTAATAAAGTATGATGTGAAGAGAGGAAATTGTTATGATGTTACCAAATTATAGCATAATGGGATATGTTAATGGAACAATAAAATTTCAGATAATTTTAGATAAACTATATATTGAAATAACTAGATTAATAAAAGATAGAAACAATAATTTGCAGGGATTAATTTGTAATTAGTAATGAAAAGAGAATGAGTATCTAATGTAGTCTTTAGAGACTGAATGAGTATAAACAGATTCTAAGGAACTTTTTAAATAGATTTATGTTTCAATTAAGTGTTTACATTACACTGTTGTGAGTAAAAATTGACCAGGTTTATGATTCTGTGAGAATGTGTGGAAACTTCAAAGTTGAATAATTTACAGAGCAAACATGACTTAAAATAAATCTTGTTTTCTGATTTGTAGTGTTTTCAGTGTCCATCTGCATCTGATAGACGTTCATGAATTCTAAGACTTACAGATGTCAAATCTTGGCACATTAGTATTTTCCTATTCCACTAAAGGGATGACCGATAATTATGCATCACTAAATGAAATTGCTGTTTTGTTTTTATCTATTTATTTCCAAACTGGAATCATGTATATCAGCAGGGAAATTTGTTAAATGTTTGACACAGAGTAGTGCTTTGCCTAACGATATCACGTATACACTACCTCATCCATATATGTTTTACTCTTGTTAAAATGTAATGGCACAATATATAATATGAACCAAATCAAGCATAATCATGTATCATTCTTCCATTTGTTATATAAATGATGGCCCTTATTAAAAGTAAAAAGAATACACCTTCATCACATGTGTTATGCAGTTTAATTTAATCAGTTCTTTATTACCCAGTACATGTTAAAGGGTAAAATGATTTTATTGTTTATTTTGACTTGTTTCATGCCACATCATGCTGTCAGAAGTAGTCAATATTCTTTTTTGGTTTTATATTCAAAACCACACCAATAACTGGACAGACTTGTGTTGCAATGCATTACTATAAAAATGTGACATGAGCTAAAATAGATCCATCCATCAACCAACCCGCTATATCCTAACTACAGGGTCACAGGGGTCTGCTGGAGCCAATCCCAGGGCACAAGGCAAGAAACAAACCCTGGGCAGGGCACCAGCCCACTGCAGGGCGTGCACACACACACACCAGGGACAATTTAGGATCACCAATGCACCTAACCTGCATGTCTTTGGACTGTGGGAGGAAACTGGAGTACCCAGAGGAAACCCACGCAGGCACAGGGAGAACATGCAAACTCCACACAGGGAGGACCCGGGTCTCCTAACTGCGAGGCAGCAGAGTTACCCACTGCACCACCGTGCCGCCCCTGTTTTGGTTTTTGGCTATAAATATGTAACATATCCACAAATATTCATGGATTTGTTGTAAATATAAAGCATTTGCTGTATGTGGAGCAATTCACAATAAATATTGCATTGCATATTAAGCATGGTTAATAACTACTAGTGTTGTAGAATAAAATCCCAAACAAATAATATCCAAAGCCAGGAAATCACACAGAGTCAAACAAGCCTTCTGGTTTCAGTTTAGACTTTTATTAAAGATAATAAACAGCCATGCTCTGTCCGGATAAAAAGCAACTGCTTCTGAGTATGAAGACATTTGTATACATAGATTGACATAGGCAAGATACCTTGCCTTGACATTCCTGCTATGCTAATGGGCAATGCCTAATGGGATTTTACCACCTTTGTGCAATTACTCTTCAATCAGGCCTACCTAAGGCTCAGTGCAATTCAGTGCTTTACCCATACTGGTGATGAGATTACAATATACTTTAATAATATCTTATAAGGTACAGAGTCACACAGTAAGACAAATGCTTAATTAAAATAATCATATTATACATTCTAATTTCTGGGCATACTATATTCCAATTATCTTGTGCGATTGTGTATAAAAATATCCAATAAATATTAATGTAGATAGATCTATACTAGATAACAAATATGAAAGAATGGTCAAAACTTGGAGAGTGTGAAATTTTTCAAGGAGATTCCTGAGAATGTTGAAATATAAGTGTGGTAATTCCCAATGCTGTGTCTATAAAGGTCATGTTTCTTGTGTATTGTTTAATATAACATTTTATTATAAAATCTGGTTTATAAGAACATAACAGCAATTTTGACAATCAATAAATGAATCAATAAATCGTTTAGTCTCAAATCTGTCGTTTTAAAGTGCTTTATAAATAAAGTGCAGTACAAGGACAGTAACCAATAAATATAAAAAGTAATGACAGAAACATATACAAAAATTAAATCAAGGGAGGACAATCAACTGGCAAGGATAATTAAAAGCCTAACAGTAAAAATGAGTTTTGAGATGAGATTTAAAAATCAATAATGATGGAGCCATCCTAATATTTAAAGGTACCTCCTTCCATAATTTCAGAGCCAGGACAGAAAACGCACAGTCTGGGCCTTTGAGTTGTCAGCAAGATCTGGTTAGCGAATCTCAAGAACCTAGCAGGAATGTAGGGGCTAATCAGGTCAAATAAATAGCCAGGGGCCAGACCTTTTAAAATTTTAAAAGTAATTCTACGAATCTTAAAATGAATACTATACTTAATAGGAAGTCAATGTAATGCCTTAAGTATTGGGGTAATATGATCATGTTTTTTAGACCTAGTTAAAAGACGGACAGTGGCATTCTAAACCATTGGAGGCAGGAGAGAGAGACCTGACTAACCTCAAAATAGAGGGCATTACAGTAGTCAAGGCGTGATCAAATAAGCATGTATGACTTATCCTTGGATAAGAGTCCCCGCTGGAAGAAACTAAACTTAATAACCAAATTAATTTGGCCATCCATTTTAATCTCCGTCCATGATTACTCCAAAGTTCTTAAGACATCACAAAAAGTTCCAATGGGCAATAACTACAAGGAGGAACACTGATTATCATTTTTGCAGTTTAGAGGCAAGTAAATTTGGGTATCGTCAGCAAAGCAGTGAAAAGAAATACCATGTTTTTTTAAAATGAACCATATATGGAGAATATAAAAAGAAAAGAGGAGAAGGCCCAAAATTGAACCCTGAAGAATGCCATAAACAAATAGTACTGAAGATGACGTACAATCACCAATGGTAATAGAAAAACTTCTGTTAAACAGGTATGATTTAAACCATTCTAGTGCAGAGCCCTTAAGGCCAACATAATGCTCCAAACAAGAGATCAATATGATATGATCAACTGTATCAAAGGTTGCTGTTAGGTCTAAAAGAAGTAGAATTGCAGAATCGCCAGAGTCAGTAATTAAGGGAAGATCATTAAAAACTTTTAAAAGGGCAGACTCAGTACTATGAAGGGCTTTAAAGACTGGTTGAAGTAGTTCAAGGATGCAGTGTGTTTGCTACATGGGAAATGGGGGTTTTTATGTTAAAATTTAAAGGCCATAGTATTCACTTAGTATGTTTTCTAGAAGTGTACTTTCCAGATTGCTTCTGCAGTTTTCAGTGCTTTAGATCCTGTTGTTTCAGTGTGTCTTTTACTTTGGCACTATTCTTTGTTTTCAATGAATGTTCAGTTCCCTGATCTTCTGGTATCTGAAAATACTATGTTTTCATTACTTCTTGCATCCTATACTACTTTTTTATTGTACTCATGCATTTTACAGAATTTAATGCTTTGCATTTTTTGATCTGTAAAAATACTTTTTGCCCTTCTCAGGATCATTATGTACATTTGTTTGTCAAGAACTACAGTTGACCAATTCAGTGTGGAATGCATAAGTCATAAACCACAGTGTATGGCCAAATGGATGGGTGTACACATACAAATTATCAATTTCACATGTCTCAACTACACCAATTGCTAAAACATGTATAAAATCAAGAACATAGCCATAACCAGTGGGTCATACTGAACAGCTCAGTGACTTTAGAAATGGGAGTGTCATAGGATGCCACTTTTGCCACAAATCGGTACATCTGGTCAACTGTAAGTGGTATTATGGAAGCATCTTATGAGCAAGAACAGCTCAGCCACAAAATGGTAGACCACGCAAACTCATAGAGCAGAACCGGCTAAAACTGAAGGACATAGCATGTAAAAAATCTCCTGCCTCTACTCTGCTGCATCATTCACAATAGAGTTCCAAAATGTATCTAAAAGCAAAATAAGCACAATAACTATACATCAGGAGCATCAAGAAATGGATTTCCATGGCCAAGCAGCTGCACACAAGCCTAATATCATTATGCACAATGCCAAGATGGAATGTGGAGCATGTTTCAGGGTTTAGACTAGGCTCCATGGTTCCAGTGAAGGAGATTGTCAATGCTGCAGCATACAAACACATTTTAGACAATTGTGCTATTCCACCTTTGTGAACAGATTGGGGAAGGTCCATTTCTATTCTAGCATAACTATGCCCCCATGTACAGTGTCAGTCATAAAGATATGGATGAATTCAAGTAGCTTACACAGTTATGGTCAGGTTTTGACAAACCTTTCAACACATAGTATATTCCTTTTGTTTGTGATTTAGATTAATTTATGCCAAATTATGTAGCACACTATAGTTAGCAACCCAGTAGGATTTCCTTCAGCTTCTCTGGTTGGAAGACCAAAAGGACCGTATTGGATTTGTGTCATTGAAATTGAAGTACTGTACTGATGGGACACACAATGGATATATCTCCAACAAACAGATGCAGAGGTCCTAATAAATGCTTTTTTATTTTAGCTCAAGTCAAAAAGAGGATTTTAATGTTCAGTTTATTTCCCTGTCCACTGGTGTAAAAAGAAGTCACTGTTATTTAATAAACCACATAGTGGTGAGATGCTTCCTTGATGCCAGGTTGTCACTGTGATTACATTCCTGAAATTTTCAGTGTTCCATTCAAAGTAAAGGGAAACAAAAATTGTATGTGGCTGCTGATGCCAGTTTATAGCTCATTATTGTTAATATTTGAGGTATTAATAGTCAGTGAATGTACAAACCAACAATTTTTCAAGGACAACTGTTTCAAAAGATTCTTCAAGACAGGCTCATAGATTCTTAAATGTTAATTTCTTACTGTATTTTATCAGTAATAGAGTGGCATGAAACCATCCATGAACACCTACACAAGGCAACTTAAAATAAAGTAGGATTTTTTTATTTAAAAAAAGCAAAACACTTTATAGGTCATTTATTAAAACAGTTCATCCATCCATTATCCAACCCACTATATCCTAACACAGTGTCACGGGGGTCTGCTGGAGCCAATCCCAGGCAACAAACCCCAGGCAGGGTGCCAGCCCACCGCAGGGCACACACACCAAGCACAATTTAGAACCGCCAATACACCCAACCTGCATGTCTTTGGGAGGAAACCGGAGCATCCAGAGGAAACCCATGCAGACATGGGGAGAACATGCAAACTCCACGCAGGGAGGACCCAGGAAGCGAACCCAGGTCTCCTAACTGTGAGGCGGCAGCGCTACCACTGCGCCACCGTGCCGCCCCTAAAACAGTTCACTGTATTCATATTAATTTGTTTGCGTATTAGACTATTAATAATATTTAGTGCTTTAGCAGCCATATACTCTACAATACTAAGAACAGTAGTTCTATATAATTGTTTACAATCCAAAGTACTTTACATACGGTGTCTATCTTGTATTAAAAACATCAGTATATTTTTAGTCACAGTTAGTTTATAAATTATCCTTGTGTAGTAATAAATATTTTCAGTTTCAATAATACTTAGATTTTGACATTTTTAGAAGCATAATAAGTATTACACTTTTGAACAACACTTAAAGAAACTTTTCAGTTTATTAATGAAACAATTGAATGTGTACATGATACTCTCCATTTTATATTTAGTGCAACTATGATTAATCATTTCATTGGTTTATCTGTTACCACTCCATTATTAGGTTAATTTTCTTGATTCCTCTTTTCGTAAATCAGTATTCCTTATCAATAACAGAACTGTTTTTTTCTTTTTGTAGATTATTTAATCTACAAAAGCAACCTACATGACACCTATAAAACAGAAATTACAGCAATCAATCTCTAACTGAAAAATGTATTGATTAATTGATAGTTCTCTGTGCTCTCCACATGTACAAACAAGGCCCTTTGCTGTGCACATACTGAAGATTATACAATTACATTACATTTGTAATATATCTTTAAATACAGATGCAAATCGTTTACTTCAGGAGTGATCACATTCAGCTGAAGACACCCTCCCTAATAATTGTAAGATGCAGGTGTGGTTTGGCAAAGAAATAAAACAGCAATGTTGGGACTAGCTGATGTGTGTTGGTTTGCACTTCTGTTATAAAAATAACAAAAGGCAATTATTTCTCACTGCAAGTTACCACAACTTATAATTACAAAATGATCTGTTTTTTCCACTGAAATGTACTCACTTTCTGAAATTGATAATAATGTAACAGTAAGCAGTACATTTTGAAATATGATTTATGCTTGCTTTCCTTGAGTTATATTTTCTTGAAGAGAAAAGTAAACTGTATCACTGTCTGAAAAGTATTGATTATTATTATTGAATCAACACATTCAACATATGTTAGGCCCTATAACTTTGATAGTGTTATTTAACTTTTTTTTAATTATAAGTTGATCATAGCAGACAAGTATGGATTTCTGAAACTTGACAGAAACATGCATTATACTGACTGTTGTATTTTGATGTTTGTTTTGTTCATGTAACACCCTGTTCTTATTTATTGTCTCACAGGGGATCTAATTTTGATCCTTTCTAAAAAATCTACAGTTTCACTGTTTCATCTGAGCAGACATAGTATTCATTTTCTTTTTAAAATTACCATTATTAAAACAAATGTGTTTTCATTGATCAATTCTTTGACGCAAAAAATGTGGTCCTGGGCAATGTTATATAGCATGACTTGAAAATCTGAAAATTGTCACCTGTTGCTTCACAATCTTTTATAATTCTGTATTCAGCCTTATATCATTTTTGTACACTGACTCTCAGTTAATTGATTGTAATTTCATTCATTTTATTCCTATTATGACTTTTTTTTTAACTAGAAGCATTGTGATCAAATAAAACTAGGGGTCCATAGAATGCAAAATATTAAAGCTGAATGTTTATGGTGGTTGGAGAAAGCTGAGCGGGAGTACTGCTTTTTATATGGTATTAGATAAATGTACCTTTAAGTCTATAAGAGAGAGAATTATACTTCAGTTAATCAGCACCCACACACCCTGAACCCTGAAACAACCTACTGAACATTTTCCTATACCATGTGATGAAGTAATACTACAATAATTATGAGAGAAGAAAAGAGAGAACGTTTATGAAACTGTGTCTCAACTTACATAAAGTTTTGTGTATTATAATTCTAAATGTACTGAATAGACATGATCTATGCAATACTTTTTTTTCTCATTTTTTCAGTATTTGTGACAGAGCACCATGTTCTAAACCAGCCCTTGTAAATGTTTTCTTCTGTCTTCTCTCTTAGCTCATTTGACAGGTATGAGCCTTTTTTCTCCACAATCTTTAATTTCAACCATCTCCCAATATTAACAACAAAAGTGCGTAATCAAAGGTTATCAATAACCTTATCCAAATTTTGTTCATCTCAATTAGTGATGTTATGTTTCTTGACTGACTTTTTAGAGATGTTTTGAGTTTTTGACAAATTTAGGAATAGCTCTATAAAATGTATGTTCATGTTAGTACACCAAGTCTTTATCATTTGTTACTCACTTCTTTTTTTCCCTGAACGGCACCTCATAGTGTGTGTGTATGTGTATATATAAAAATACAAAGTATTTTGCTGTTATGGAATTGTTATAATGTGCTTGTTGCATGACGTTTAGAACATTTGACACCAGGCTTTGACCTACTCATCCTCACACTCTCCTGGTCTGCCACAGCAGTGATTCCGAGCCGCTGGTGCTCTAATCTGAAGAAGTGAGCTAAAGCAGGATGATTGCACATGTCGTGGCTCCTATCTTGAGTGCTGAAATAACAGCTTTTATTTTGAATGAAGTCTTGAGACTGTACTTGTCTACTCTATACAGTAATTAGTACCTGCATTTTCCTTGGAAACCTTGACTCACCTTCCTGTCTTTTGTGCAACTCTTTGACCATCTGTGTAAAAACAAAAAACAGCACTTCTTAAACTGCAAAGTGTTTTATTTGGAAATGAGATGTTAAATGTAACTCTTTTTTATAGAAATACAGACATGAATGCAGAACAATAAATATAGTATCCGCATACAACATAACTACCCATGTGGATGCTCAGTAGAACACTGACTCAGAATTCGGCCACGTGTATGATGTCACGCCTATAGTCTCACTGAGACTTCCCAAGACCAGAAATTTTGGCAACTGACTGTCACTTTCTTTTAGACTAACAAGCCTGTTGCAGGTTTTCCCGAGACTTGGCGAAAAGTGTAGGCATGACTTTAGGTATTTTTTTGCATTGCGTTATTATATTTGGTGGCCATTTTTGGTCTTTAAAAACATTTTAACCCTAAAATTTACATTTTTCTAAAACAGAACAAAAATCTGTTTAAAATGATGTTATATAAACATTTGTATGGGCCCACAAAAAGTATTCATTATTCTGAAAATATTGTTACTTCGGTATTCGCTATAACAGAATTTGACCTGTATGCATGCGTGTGTGTGTGTGTGTGTATGTATATATATTGTAACGATCAGGGAAATTAATAATAATTAATAAGCAGCCTCTGGGGTGCTGGGGAAGAGGGACTTTTGGAAAGGAGGTTCAGGTAAAAGAAGAGTGTGTTTAACTCGTGGTGTGGGATGGTTTGGAGTTCAGTGCTTGTTTGTTTGTCCTGACTACAGTAGAACCTCTGGTCACGAACATTTCCGAACACGGGTTATGATCAAAAAGTTTGCCAAAATTTTGCATCTGTTCACGACCACACGCTCTGGTGGCGAACAAAAACACTGGCGGCCAGTTTCCTTACACGGGTTCGTATGCGCCAATGATTTCCCATACTCCGTTTCCCATTTTCTTTTGTTTGCGTATACAACACCTAACAAAGCAGTTGATGTTGCAAAAGGAGTTATAATGTTAACCAAGCAGAGGCCTCAAGTGCTGGAAGAGGTGGAAAAACTGTTGCTAGTGTGGTTGAACGAGAAGCAACTTGCAGGGGATAGCGTAAGCGAGCCGATCATATGCGAGAAAGCCAGGAAGATTCATGTCGATTTGCTGAAAAAAAATCCTTCTTTGAGTGGCGAAGGTGAGGAATTTAAAGCCAGTAGAGGATGGTTTGAAAAGTTTTGCAAGAGAATTGGCATTTAATTTTTTTTCCTTGTGCTTAAAACTCATAAAAAAAGTGTTTACAGTGAGCAGTTTGTAAGGGTCTAGCACCAACTCTTACAATGTTAGTTTTCTCTGTTGTTCAAGGTTTTCTCAGTGTTACTCAATGTTTTTACATTTAGTTTACTATTACACTGTGCATTCTATGGTATAATTAACTACTTTTGTGCTTAAAAACTATATATATATATTTACATACAGTTCGTATTGTCTGGAATGGATTAATTGTATTCACATACAATCTTATGGGGAAATTACGTTTGGGTCGCATCCAGGATTTTGGAACGAATTACGGTCGTGACCAGAGGTACCACTGTACGTTGTTTTTTGGCTTGTGAAGTCAGAAGAAAATAAATAAAAACCATTGATTAGTTTTTTTGGACAATTACCACCACTTTATTTATTTGCCGCCTGGGAAGGGATACTACAATATATACAGGGGTGCACATAACTTTTTCAGTGAGTTACTCAAGTGAGTACCATCAGATGGAGTTTGGTACGCAATTCAAGAGCTTTATTGGCATGACCATAAACAGTTTTGGCAAAGAAACTGAAAAAATTGAAATAAAACAATTTCTATAACAGATTTAACAGTACGGTAATGAATTAGGGTAAAAAATAAATACAGATACAACAACAATAATAATAAAATAAAAATATAGCAGCAGCTTAAAAAGAGGTAAGAATCAGAAATACCTGATCACTCTATACAGAGTAAGGTTTTAATAAGTGCAACCATCCTCACTGTCCTCCTCGCTGTCTAATTCAGTCCTCTACTTCAACTTCCTGCATGGTAGATGATGATGCTGCAGATGCATCTTCCTCTCCTAGATTAAGCCTCTGCTTAGCTGTCTCCATCCACAGGTCGACCACTGGTTTTGGGTCAAATGTCTCTGTGGTTTTCTTTGGTGAATGAGCATTAGGGCCATGAGGCAAGCATGTGACAGACGAGATCTGTGCTTGTTCTTTATTATGTTAAGATTTGAGAATCCCCTCTCACAGGCTACACTGCTCAAAGGCAGTGTAAGAGACAGTTTAACCAATTTGACAATGTTGGAGTAAAGATCTGGATTGCTTGTATTTATTATCTGGACCAAGTCATACACAGAGGATGCTGCCAAACATTTCCCTTTTTGCTTTAAGTGCATCCATTGTTGTGTCTTTGTCAAGACTCAGTGTGGCTTCATAATTCTGAAGAATGGTACAAACTGTTGTGTTCCCAAAATGATGTAAATCTTGTATTTCCTGAGGCCAAGTTGAAGAATCAAATACTAAGAAATGATCAAATGACTTCAGTGAGTCATATCTGATTCCAAACTCCTCAATTAACCAATTAAAGTTTATCTTGTCCCTGTCAGCATTAGAAACAGTTTATGCTCTGTAGTGGCCTTCAGCATCAAGCAAAAGTGTAAACTGTCCTATGGCCACCATGTGTTCATCCTTACATTCCCCAATGCTCAGCTTTTCCTTCTGAAACACAATGAATGTGGTCTTCAAAATCTTGCCAATGTCAAGCATGTTGCCCAGAAAACACTGAAATTGGTCTGTGCAGATATGCTGCAAGTCACTGTTATCACTTATGGCCAGTTGCATTTTAATGGCTGGTTATAATCTTGATATTTTTAGCAGTGTGTCATGCCTCCACACAAAGGAGATATCGTTCTCTTCACACAACTTCTTAAACACAGCCGTATTTTTTGGTCCACCTCTTTGTAAATAAAACTGCAGCAGCTTGACCACGGAGCGATTAAAGGTCTCACAGTACGGAACGTTGCGATCAGCTGATTTTCTGTAGTTTTCTAGTGTGTGTGTGGTGCACAGAATGTTTACAAGGGAGTCTCCTACTGCAGCCAGTTGCCATAGTTTCGTAACAATGCAATTGTATATACCGACGTTAACAGCAGCGCCGTCTGTGCACACAGCGACCAACTTTCTCTTCCAGTTGTCCAAGTCTGCTTCCTGGAAAAGTTTAACGAGTCCATCTGTTACAGCCTGCTTAGATCGGTCAGCACCCAGTTCGATTAGGCCAAGGAACTCCGTGATAAACTGCCCGATGTTGGACATAGACACAATGAAAACGATCTCCTGCTCGGTTTTAATGATGTCTTCCGATCCATCAAAAATCAGTCCGCAGAATTCAGTAGACTCCAACTTTGCTTTCAACTCCACTCTGATAGTGCACGTAGTGCTGGGCAGTATACTGGTTCATACCGAAAACCGTTTTTTATTTTTGTTATGGTATGGATTTTTCTTATACCGCAACACCGGTTTAAATTGCCTAAACGACGTTCGGAACGTGGCACAGCGGGAAACTGTTTAAGTGGGACCTTTTTCACTGCTACACTGCTAATCACAGAGTTGTTGCACGGGGGCTCTTTTTCACTGCTACACCGCTAAATAGGTAGTGTAGGTATTGCGCTCTGTAAATGGACAGAGAACATTCCGAAACTGAAGCTGTAGCTGACGATAAAGTTGAACATGATCACACAGAAGAACTTTTGCCGAAAAAAAGTTGCCTGGAGATACTTTGGTTTTAAAAGGTCGGATGTGGACCATTATGTTCAAATGTGTAAATACTGTTTCTATACTACTGGATAATACTGCAAGCCAAGTTGTACTTGTTTTATGTTTTCAATACTGTGTAATGTACCTGGGTACTGTGTAATAGTGTGACGACATGTTGACTTTATTCTCAACGTTTCCACTTTAATCTCGATGCTTATGACGAGAATAAAGTCGACATGTTGACTTTATTCTCGATGTTTATGTCAAGATTAAAGTCGACATGTTGACTTTATTCTCGTAATTTGTCATTAAAGTAGTACATCGTAAACTAAACTTCATCGTAAAATGAATATTTCATTAACTAGATTTTCTCAAACCCCGTCACAAGTTATATAGCACATTAAATGCTTTGTGTTAAGTGTTCCCCGAGCCATGTTAAATCGGTACGTGCTTCTTAAAGTGACTTCCTCTTGTACTGAGGAGGCACTCGCAGCGATCGCCGCACAGAATACATTCACTTCATGATATTCCTGCTCTCAGAACATTTAGAATACTAAGATAAATACTTGATATCATTTTCATGATGAAATGCATTAAAGCATGTATTAATCATGTGGGGGCACGGCGGCGTGGACATTGCACTGCTGCCTAGCAGCAAGGGGGTCTCGGGTGTACCCTGCCTTGAATTTGCATGTTTTTCTGGTGGGTTTACTCGGCATGCTTCAGTTTCCTTTCAAAGTCATGTAGGATGTGGGGTTTAGTTATGCTATATTGACCCTGCTAGTGTATGTTTTGCTCGTATTCACCGTGCAATGTGCTGGCGACTCGTTCAGGATTTTCTCCTGCCTTGCACACAATGTTTGCTGTGATGGGCGGAACCCTGAATGGATGGCATAATTAAACATGTATAATGAAGATATTTTTAAAGTTCTGAACACTCTGCCGGCTAAGTTAATAACTAGTTTTAATTTCACAAAGATGTTTATCGTGTGGTGATTGGTTATGTGGAGAAAGAAAAAGGAAAAGATAGGAACTGGAGTTTTGGTATGTCAGACAGACAGCACGCGTGCAATAAAGAAACCCCGCTCAGAAGAACATCCTTTGAATTCTGTGTTCGTGTCTCTGACCACCAGATCATAAACCCAACATTTACACAATATTTAAGTTAAACCTGTGCAATTCCCATTCATACATCCAGTTTTTTGGAGCCTCGTCACACCTGCCATAAAGTTCTCTACACTGAACATACACCTGGGGACCCCTTACTGCGAGGGAGCAGCACAACCGCCTCACTGCCGTGCTTGTTTAATACCTGCTTTAATGCATTTCATCCTGAAAATTATATCAAGTATTTATCTTAGCATTCAAAATTTTCAGAGAGCAGGAATATCATGAAGTGAATGGATTCTGTGCGGTGATTGCTGCAGACGCCTGCTCTTAGTGCGGAGGAAGTCAGTTTAAGAAGCGTAGTGATTACCAGCTGAGTTGGGGAACACTTAACACAAAGCATTTAATGTGCTACATAACTTATGACGGGGTTTAAGAAAATCTAGTAAATTAAACATTGATTTTAGGATGACGTTTAGTTTACGACATTCTACTTTAATTATAAAATAAACTATGAGAATAAAGTGGAAATGTCGACTTTAATCTCAACATAAACGGCGAGAATAAAGTGGAAATGTCGACTTTAATCTTGACATAAGCGTCAACATTAAAGTGGAAATGCTGAGAATAAAGTCAACATGTCGACTTTATTCTCGACATATAGTTTGTTTTTTTCTTCCCTGTGTCCGTATTTTTTTTTTCTTCACAGTGGCCCTAATGCGCTTCCATAGGGCTATACCACAAATAGCATTATAAATGCAAGTTGCAGTTTTATTATTTATGTATATAGCTTAGCTTGAAGCAAGGTCCATATTAATGCAGTTTGCCTAAATGATGGTACAGTTGGTAAGGATGTCATCACCAAGTTGCACTTGTTTTATTTTATTTTAATTTGGTGAATACAGTATAATGCGGCCGGCATGGTGGTGCAGTGGGTAGTGCTGCTGCCTCACAGTTGGAAGACCTGGGGACCTGGGTTCGCTTCCCGGGTCCTCCCTGCATGGAATTTGCATGTTCTCCCCGTGTCTGCATGGGTTTCCTCCGGGCGCTCCAGTTTCCTCCCACAGTCCAAAGACATGAAGGTTAGGTGGATTGGCGATTCCAAATTGGCATTTGTGTGTGTCCTGCGATGGGCTGGCACCCTGCCCGGGATTGGTTCCTGCCCTGTGTTGGCTGGGATTGGCTCCAGCAGACCCCTGTGTTCGGATTCAGTGGGTTGGAAAATGGATGGAAGTGTAATGCACCTGGGCTTGAAGTAATGGTGCAACTATCAGTAATAATACTATTATTTATTTTATTGTTATTATTTATTAGTTTAAATATTATGCAGTTTAATGATGATAAAGTTGTTTAAAAAGTCACTTTAACGTGTCAGTGGACAGAGATGGTTAACATTAACAGAAAGTGTAGTTGGTTTACAAAAAAATTTACTTTTTATTCCTTTTCTAAGACATGTTCAGTGCAATACATCTTTTGACAAGCACCTCTGGATATTTTACTAAGTCTAAATGCCTCTTTGGATGGTTGAAAATCATAGTTTAAGTTTTTGCAAAATTTGTTCAATTAAAAGGTTCTATATTTTGACTGCATCTGTCATGCAATGTGATTCCTTCTCTTTAGTGCCACCCCCTTGAAAACTATCACTTTATGGGGCCATGCAAACCTGGATTAATACTTGTGTGCACATTAAAATGTGTTTTTGTACGATGTACAATTCTCATAACAATCGAATAGGTTATTCTTAGCCAGTCTACTTCAGTAATTGCAGTGGAAAATGTGGTTAACATCCACTCATGCATGGGGAAAAAGATACCACCTAATACCGTGAAACCGGCATAATTTAGAAAAATACCGTGATATAGAATTTTGGTCATACCACCCACCTCTAAGTGCACGTGATGGTCTGCATTATCCGTCTGGCCATCTCACGTGAATGATACGCAGTTCCGACATTTACTCCTAGCCGCTCCAGTAAAGGAATATCTTCAACATTGGAAGATAGGGGACGAGCGTGTTTAGCTTTATGAAAGGCAAGGAGAAAAATATTACACAGAGCTTGCCAATGTTCTTCATTTACCTTTGTTTGCCATCTAGCTAGAGGGTGAGTGGAAATTTTTTCCTGACTGGATTGTTTATTAGAAATAGCTTGTACTACATTCATGTGCTCCTTGCACTTTTCATGTTTGTCAAATAACGGATGACTGAAATTCTTTGAGCCTATGTAAAAGGCACTTGTTTTGTTTGCAATATGTGGATGCGAGTGGCACAACTTATACCACATTTCAGAGTGCTCATCATTAGCTTCAAGCCATGGCACATCTTGGAGCCACTTTTCAGAAAATACTCTTTTGTTATGCTCTGACTCGGCTTGTTGTTTCTTTGCAGGTGGTGAAACGCCAAAGTAGCTGCTTAATGTCTGTTGTTTTTTAGACATATTGACAACACAAGATAATCAAAACCAAAAAGAAAACAACGTATATTAGCAACATGAGGTGTCGATGCCCTCTCTGACCGTCAAGTACACACCGGCGCCGTAGGAACACAGATGACGTTACGCATTTACAATTTTTGTCGTGCATGTGTACCAGCGTACCAGTTATGTGCACCCTTGCATATATATATATATATATATATATATATATATATATATATATATATACATACACACAGTAGAGTCTCGCTTATCCGACCTTCACTTATCCGACATTCCATATTATCCGACGTCCCACCGCAAAAAAACCCCAAAAAAGCGCATCAATCGGCAACAAGAACTGCAAGTTGCGAACGTAGTCTATTTTTTGTTGCTAAGTTCATTTTTTCAGTTAAATTGTTCTGTTGTAAAACATAATTACAGTGGATTACGTGGCCAGCCCTCTCTCTCGTGTGTGCGTGTCTCTCTCTCTCTCTCGCGTGTGTGTGCGTGTGTCTGTGTGTCTCTCTCGTGTGTGTGTGCTTGTGTGTCTCTCTCGCACGCGTGTGTGTGTGTGTCTCTCTCGCGTGTGTGTGTGTGCATGTCTCTCTCACGCGCGCGTGTGTGTGTGCGTGTCTCTCTGGCGTGCGTGTCTGTCTGTGTCTCTCTCTCTCACGCTGTCTCTCTCTCGCTGAACAGGGAGAGACTGAACACGTGCGGAAATCATCGGTGCGCACAAACCAAAAGGGAAACTGGCTTGTTCGTATACCGAGTGTGTGGTGGTGGTGAACAGAGGCAAAAGTTTGGCAAACTTTTTGGTCGTAACCCAATTTGTACGTGTTCAGAGATGTTTGTGAACCGAGGTTCGTAATGTGTAAAATTATAACATAGTTTATAACATAGACTTTTTCTTAACACTTCCCATTATCCGACATTTTCACTTATCCGATGTTCTGCCGGCCCGTTTATGTCGGATATATATATACACACACACACTAGGAGGCTCTGTCCCCTGCTCGCTTCGTTCGCCCACCCCCGGGTTTGGTTTACCAGATATACAATTTAAAGAGATTGTTATTTGAATGGGAATTGTTACATATGCATTATTTTCACTTTTACTTTAAAACTTCAGTAAAAACAATATTTGGAATTAACTTTTCTTCAAGATCGCATTGAATGTTGATTCCGTATTTGGACTTACATCGTGACAATGCAACGTATAACTGCCTATGAGTGAATATCGTTTCTCTCTCTCTAATAATTAAAATGACTTTTTCAAATGTTTATCCATGCTCTTTCTTCTTCGCTTTGTCATTGACGTGTCATCTAAAATTATTGCCCTGATAAAATTTATAAGAGCTGAGAGCGCAGGAAGTGTGTCTGCCAAAAGCATTCACACAACTGAGGTTAGATGACCGTGGTCTTGTTTGAAAATAGTTGTAAGTAGGGTGTGACTTGAAAGAATCTCATGTTAAAAGTCTCCGACTCATAGGACTTCATACTGTGCCAACATTTTTGGAATCTTTTAATTCTCGCTGGCAACATGTATTAGATGATCTACAAGTCTCCAGCTTAAAGTTTAAATCCGAACAATATATTCGATCTCTTTTTGCTGTTCCATTATCCTTTTTTTTGAGACTTTGCAATTTTCGTACTTCCATTATCTCTAACCTGATCTGCATGTGTACTGCGCCAACAATTTTGAATTCATTACGACATTCTACTTTGTCATCTACTCTTTGTCCTTTATTTCTGGCCCAGGGCATGGTTAAATCTCTTTCTCGTAAGACGTACAAGTGTCTCTCCAAGAAAATCACATCTCGTCTCCTTCCAAGATTTTTTTTTATAATATATATATATATATATATATATATATATATATATATATATATATATATATATATATATATATATACAGTATATATATATATATATATATATATTGTGAGCTGCGAAGCTGATCGCACCCCCAGAAGTTACAGACGCCCCTGGAAAAACCCCTAAGAAACACATAGACAGATTACCTTAACATTCCTCCTTTCCCTTCTAGCCGGCTCTGTCGCGTAATATGCCTCTCGCGCGGTGCTCTGCCTTCTTAAAAAGCCTGCATGGGCTTCTCTCAGTTTGTTAAACTGATTGCTTGCTTCTCCTTATCTCTCTCTCAGACATTCTCTCCTCCTGGGGAAACTGTCATCTATGACTTGTCATGGAGGAGCACGTTTAAACTTTTGAAAACAGACAAATGTTTGTTTGCAGTGTTTTGAATAAAGTTCCTTTCTTTTCTACAACCTCCTGTGTCTCTGTAAATCTGTGACCCAAGCGTGACAATATATATATATATATATATATATATATATATATATATATATATATATATATATATATATATATATATACATACATATACATATATATATAGATATATATAGATATATATATGTGTGTGTGTATATGTTTATGGGGTCATTACTATCATATGCATAGATATGGTTGGTTGTACTTGGTACTTGGTTAACTCACCTTCTTTTTAAAATAACTTTCTACTTGACAGAGTGTGTCCATAAGAGTATTCTCAAAACAAAAAAAAAGTAACTCAGCAAAGCACATGCAATTGTAAAGCACTGAGTATTTTAGGCTTGGAGTATTCATTTCCTCTTTACAGCCCTTCATTTTTCTGAGCTTACTCACTCCTTGGTATGTTTTAATTGCAGCTTAACAAGTGCATTTGTGTTATAAAAAGTGGTATTATTTGTATCACCAGAAACATTTGAATATCCTCTTGTGACACATTACAGGCATTCAGTCAATAAGGCTTTTCACGTGATCATGACAGCCTAGGAACCAGCTGGTAAAAACTGAACATTTATCTTTGTAAAATTTACCCATATCATACTCTCCTTTGTCCCTGCACAATGCTAATTAATTAATTGAGATAATTAGTGGCAGCTGATCATTCAGAGATGGTAGAAATACATAAGGGAGATGCCTGATGAGAACTGTGATTATGTTTAGAAAAACCTAAAGACACAGAAGGATGAGTAGCAGATCAAATAAAAAATACTTTGTGCCTATGTAAGCTATTTTATTATACTGTATAATGTGTACATCACTTATATTTAATATAAATTGTCCACTGGCCTCCAATAAGCAATAAGCCTGGGGCTTATCCTTAATTTAGGAGCAGGCTTTTAGCCTGCAGTAGCCTGTCAGAAAGGACAAAAAGCTTCAAAAAGCTTCAATATTCAAAAATGTCAGAAAGGAAGAAGGGATCCTTTCAAAACCCAAGAGCTTTATAATATAAATGATTATTTATATTTAAATAATTTATTTACAAAATATGTTCCAAAAAGCCAAAACAAGAGCAAAAGCAACAACAGACTCAAAGTGATATGTCTTAACAATGCAGATTAAAAAGAGTGCAACAAGCCCATAAGTCCAAATCGTAATCTTTAATCAAGCCAAAGTTCAAACACCGGAGAATCAACAAAAAAAAAAAGTTCTTGCAGACTTTGAAAAATTTTAAAAGTGCAAATAAGTAGTGAAAAATGTAATTTGGAAACTGATGTCATAGCTGCTATCTTATGATCTGTTGGACTTCTCAAAACAGTTCAGGTATCTACAAGTTACAACTAGAAGAAAGCTTAAAGAATCTTTTTAAACACAATTTTGGCAGTTTGGTAGGATGATACCTCTAGGGCACTTTGGATTCACTAAGAAATGACATTTCAATAGGTCAGATATTTAGAGCTACTTCAAAATCTCAAAAATGCTCTAAATGTTTTGAATGAAATTTGGCGCCATTACAGAGAAAAGAAAATTAGTCAACCCATGTTTTTTAATTTGTTCAGATTTGTTAATAATAATACATTACTGACTCAGAGTACACTGTCCTAACATGTACAAAGCGCTCACAATAGCACAAAGACAAAAAATAGTAGCTGCTCTGTAGTCTGTTTGAAGCATGTCAGTGTATGCAAATGAAGGGCTTTAATAGAAGTGATGAGCGTTATAACCAAACATTACAACTGAGCAATAGGGTGGACTGATGAGTGAAGGGAAGGTGTCTTTACAGGAAAAAGACACTACATTGAGTTATGAAGTGAAAGGAAGCAGAAACATTCACCTACAAAACTGTTCTTTCCAAAAACAAAGCCTATTTAAAGTTGTATATTGGTTTTTATAAATTAAAATGTAAACTTTTGATTAATAATGTACACATTGTATAATATATGTAAAGGTGGAGGAAATTGTTTATTTTATTCCCTATCATTGTTATGGTGCAGGTGTATTAGATTATGAAATTTGCCATTAAAAAGTCTAATTTTTAGTGAGACATAACACAAATGGCTACAATTAAAATGATGCTATAATTTATATGAATGATATGCAAAATCCCTCAACCTATGCTACCACTTGATAAATATTACATTTTTTACGTGTGTATTTCAGGTTTATAGAAATTGTGTATTATTTGATAAATCTGGTGTAAACGGTCATCCAGTTTGCACTTCACAGGAGCTGCATGTTGAAGTAATTTTGATGTTTACAATTGATCTTGGTCAAACTGTAAATTAGTTACACCAAACATTACAATAAAGTACATTCTCTTGCTTCTTTTTTGACATGAAACCATCACAACTTTAAATGCAGTAGTAAACAATGAACTACATTTATGAACAAAATTGGCTAAACCAACAAACAGTTAACACTGTGTCACCTTCCATTAGCACCATCTTATAACTGAAGCAATGCTATCACCTGGAATAATGTACCCTCATTTCACAGTACCATGTCAGATCAGCCAAAATATATTGTAAATCTGCACACATCCTTTTCAAAGTAGTTCTGTTTTATAAAGTGTCATGCACTGTTCTGGCAGTGCCCTCAACTATCTTCCATCACCATTGAAATACTACCAATCAACTGAATGACTAATAGTACAGTTGCTGCAACTTAATGACCACTAAACATGCAATAAAATGCGGTATTATCCGATTTTGTGCAGGGCCTGTCTGTTTAAAATTGTCTGTACTTGGTGTTAAGATTTCATGCTGTGCTGTATTGATTGAAATAGACTTTTAGAGATAGAGAGAGAAACTTTATTAATCAAAAATTAAATTGCAGGGTTACAGAAGCAGACAACAAAGGCACAAATATACATATAACAAGAATTATAATAATCTTAGATATGCAAATATACAAATGTACATATAACATGCATTATCTATAAGTAAATTATCAAAATATAGGTATTAACTAAGTCATTAGAGCCTAACATACTTATAAATTACAACTTCAAACAGTACAGGCCTTTGGCACAGTATATTGCACATAGCGTGATTGTTAAGATGTCTGCTAGACCACCTCAGTACCATTCAGCAAAAAGAGAACAATATTGCCTCGGCCAAAGGGGTGACTGATTTTTTTATAGAGCCTGATGGCTGACGGTAGAAACAACCTAAATAATACACTTAGAGCAATAATGTTGTCTCAGTCTTTTACTAAATGCGTAAATCTGTAGCCAAAACCTTAAACAAGGGGTAAGTGTAACATTTTCCAGTAGTGACTCCAACCTGACTGCCAAGATTGAACAATCCTTTTGATCAGTTTTAGTCTATTGAAATCAGCTGCACTAATTCCATTTCCTCAGCACACTACTGCATAGAGAAATACACTGGCCAGTACAGGCCGCTAGAAAATATGTGGCCTGCATACACTGACAGATCTCAACCTCCTCAGGAGATAGAGGCAACACTGTCCCTTCCTATATACCACCTCTTTGATTGTACTCCACTCAAGCCTATCATTCAGATGCACCCTGAGGTATTTGAATGTCTAAAGCACCTCCACATCTTCACCATCAATGAGAACTGGGGGCAAAGTGGGCTTGTAAGTCTGATACTCTTCTTTGTCTTACTGATATTGAGGTGCAGGTGGGTGTCACAGTTTACACCATTCAACAAACGCCCTCACTAGTTCCCTATATTCATTTTCTTTAAAAATATTATAAATGGATATTTCATGTACAGCAGATGAGTGCTCTTTATATGATGGTTGCTCAGATGCTAGTAATTATTATGGAATTATTTGAACATATTCATAGGATAACACTTCTAATCAGCAGTTTTGCACCATCAAAAAACATGGGTGTGATTTCCCTTCCTATAGCAGTCTGACTCTGAACCCAGCATTTACAGCCACTTTTTTGTGTTCACATCAATTACACCCGCCATTATAACTACAGATGAGTGGGTGCAACTTCAGAAATCAAAGAAAATTCAGTCATTTCTTTAATGAAGCACCCCTTCATAAATAATTCACTTCAAGAAAGAAAGAAGATAAAGGAGCTTAGACTGGACCGACTTGACTTAAGAATTCAACAGCAGATAACTGATCAAGGATGAGCTTACACACAAATAATTGAATATGGTGTAAGTAATGCCTTTTTTGCTTTTCCCCATTTGTTGTTTCAAAGTGTGGGTACTGAAACGTTGTGGACAACAAAGGGGGTACAAGACCTAAAACATCTTTATGAAAAATGCAAGTGTCATGGAAGTATTAGACCAGTGTTTTTCAAATGATGTGCTGTGACACAGTGGTGTGCTGTGAGAGCTAACCAAGTGTACCTTGGAAATAATAGTGTAGTGCACTTGGGTCTGAACCTGAGAGAGACAACCTCCTCTGCTGGTCGAGACCTGTGTGTAGATGACAAGATTACCTGGAGAAGCTGGCATAAAATCAGCTCTGTGATCACTAAGTTGCAGTCACAGCAATTTGAGCACTTCAGACTTGTCTCCAGGCTGCTAGAGTTCATCTCCCTGGGTGTGTCTCCCAGGGCCAGTGGACAGTGGCCGTATGTGTTGCCCCTGAGGCAGAGTGGGGTAGGCAAAGAAACAAAGCAAGTACCATGTCTACAAACACTGATCTTGGAGCTGCTTTTTACCGGCTTCTGTGGTAGTCTTGCCCCTTCAGGCAGTTGAGTACGTGTATGACATATGTGTTTGTGGCTAGTAAGATAGTGGTGTGCCTTGGGATGTTTTTGAGGAAGAAAAGTTGTGCCACCAAAGAAAAAATCCATCCATCCATCCATTTTCCAACCCGCTGAATCCGAACACAGGGTCACGGGGGTCTGCTGGAGCCAATCCCAGCCAACACAGGGCACAAGGCAGGAACCAATCCTGGGCAGGGTGCCAACCCACCGCAGGACACACACAAACACACCCACACACCAAGCACTCACTAGGGCCAATTTAGAATCGCCAATCCACCTAACCTGCATGTCTTTGGACTGTGGGAGGAAACAGGAGCGCCCGGAGGAAACTCACACAGACACGGGGAGAACATGCAAACTCCACGCAGGGAGGACCTGGGAAGCGAACCCGGGTCTCCTAACTGCGAGGCAGCAGCACTACCACTGCGCCACCATGCCACCCCCAAAGAAAAAATGTTGGGAAATATATCTATCTATATGATCTAGACAATAGCATGAGACAAAATTTTTCACAGGATGGAAGGAAAGAAGGGCAGAATTTATGTTCAAGGAAATAGAAGTATCCTGATTGTAAAGGCTGAATAAGATTTAAGTTGGACTGGTTCTGTGGGTGTAGTACAAGACAGTTTGGTGGGTGTTATGTTTTAAGATGTGGGGGACTGTGGATCTTACAATGTGAATTTGTGCCCAGGTGAGGTAAGCCTGCCAACGTTGCATATCATTGGGCTGACTGTCAGCATGTGTAGAAAAAAATTAGGATGGCAATTGTTGTGATGTGAGATTGTGCATATAACTTAATAAATATTTTGTATGTCTTTATTTGTAATTTAGGCAAAGCAATGTAATTTAGTGTTACTTTGGTGAGAGGCATTTGTGTTTGCCCCCCCCCCCCCCCTTTTACAACTGAGTTTCTTTGAATTTTACAACAGAGTTGGGGGGGGGGGGGGGGTGCTTTAAAACAGTTTGGCGAGTGTTTCTCTGCTAAAGTCTTTCAATCCCTGCAAGGAAACTTTAGCTCAACAAATGGTTTTGAGGGATGGCAGGTATTAAGATGTTCTATTTCCCCATTGGTCTGAGGTATGCTTGTTTGGAATTGGCTTGTCTCAGAGGCCTTTAAGTACTATGATGCCCTATTGGCTCTAGGGGTTGGACAGAGAATCTATAAATCTGCTTGCTCAACCACATTCTCCCTCTCTTACTAACCAACATATGATGAAGACCATCACACCATGAACTGAAAGGACAACACAATGGAGACCACAGTTTAGCAGCCATACTGGAACAGGCATACGGCCTGTTCTGAAGAAAGCTGAGCACCAATGATGCCTTAACTACAGACATTTTAAATAACTACAAGTCTGTGTGCCACCTGAAACTACACATCATGATTTAATCAGGTTGTATGGTTGCCAATATTCAAATGTACTTTGCATATTGTTATTATTTATGAATATTACCAATAATACATTGTTTTATGTGTAACTTAATTCCTGCTTGTCTTTTTACTACACCTAATTGCCTATAGATATAGAAGGCAAGGTGGGGTTAAGTTATATACTATAATACCTTATAAACAATGGTAAATCTGTGGGATTAGGCATTCTGACAAAGGCTACATATTAATAATACAATAGGGGAAATTAGAGCAATACATATTACTCTACCAAGACAAAACACAATGACTATGTGGTAAATAATAAACTGGGATTGAAGACTTGAGAAAAATCAAAGGATCGGTGATGTGGATTTATGTAATACAGTAGAAATAGCCAAGGACTGGGCACTCTAATAGAGGCTGAATAAGATTTGGATTGGATTTATGAAATGGATGTGTTTTAGGGCAGACTGAAAGTCCAGATTATTGGAAGATTATGGAGGTGGGAACATTATGGTGTGGGTTTTGGCAAAATGTGGAACTGGGGAAGCTGGCAGAGGATTAGGCAGTTTAGACACAGGTGTAGCATAACATTTGGTGGCAGGTGCACCTATTCCTTTTCACATCTACAGGGCAAGTTGTGGAAAAAATAAGGAAACTGTAGATGTCACAGACTGAAGTTATGGAGCACAGTAGAAATGGGAAAGCTGGCGTCAGATTGGGCAGTATAATGGAAAGGGTATAATACATTTTAGCCTGGATTTGTTCAATGGGTCTAGTGCTGGCATTGACACTATGATGAGAACTATGAGAGCATGTGGAATGACCAGATAGATATGAAAGGTGCTGTATGATAGATATAGTAAATTAGTAGACCTGAAAGGCACTATTTAATAGATGAGTGCTTCTTCACTTTGTCCCCCCCAAAACTGTGCCCCTGCCCAAATTTTTTTCTCCATCTGCCCCTGCACTAGATAGATAGATAGATAGATACATTATTAATCCCAAGGGGAAATTTGCATTCACATTCACATAGGCAGCTGATTCTTTCCATTTATGTATTTCACTTCATGCTTTTCCATAATATTTTTGGCCTAGAAACTTAATTGTAATTACAGATTCCAAACTGTTTTGAAAATTGGATGAATGTTTCACAGTTCAAAGACTCAATTTGATTCAGTTTCATTTTTTGAAATGATGGGTGAAATTAAAATTCACTTCCTAATGTATACATCTTTGGGAATACTGTGAATGAAACTAAAGATTTTATTTTTGTCATTTTTATTTTTATTCTACTTTGTGTGGTCTGATCTTTTTTTTTTTATTAAGGAGGTGGAAGATCAGTGGAATATCAGACTTAATGTCTCCATTGAAATGAGTTTCTCTGCTCAGCAGCTTTATTCTGGCTGCCTTTTGTAAAGTAACCCTGGTAACACATTCCTGAACGGAGAATTCAACCCATTTATCACAAATGTTTTGTAAAAGATTGTGATGCTGTTATAGCTTTAAGCCTTTGCCTGCTGTAATAAAGGATGTTTTTGTTTTCTTCTGTTTTATTTTTTTGCCTTTAAAAAAAATCTTACGTGATTAATTTTTCTGAACCCATCTTTGAATTTGATCCATACCTTTATTACCACCACATCTCTGTTCTTGTAGACTAAGAAGCTTATCATACTGAAACTTCACTTCTTCAGTTTGCCGGCACTACTGTTCAAAAGTAATCTCAAACTTTATACAGCGGAACAAACCAACCTTTCATTTTTAATTGCGTGACTTTTGAATAGTCACAGCAGGTTGCATAATCCATCCACTGAGTAAGAACATAGTGTACACATGATGATATTTTATTTAGTCAGCAATTCACACCTACAAGGGGTCTTTTTTCCTTGCAGTGTGATTTGTCCATGTAGAAGTTTGTAGATGTAAAAGGAAAAAAAAACTGCATTGTCTCTAAATGACTGCTTGAATGATTACTACATTCTGCTTATAATAAAATATCAATTTGTATGTGGCAAATAGGAAAATACAGTGATAAGGATACAACAATAAATGTGGAGTTTTGTTTTACCCAAAACTGTAAAAAAATAAATAAATAAATGATTAAAAAAAAAGTACTGGTTAATAAAATGTTAGGAAGGTAACGCACACCTTTCAAAAATATAGTAACGTGGGCGTAATATTTCAAAAACTAAAATTATAACAGTACAATACCTTTTATTACTCTAATCCACAAAAAAGGAGTAAAGATCAGAAAAAATGCCCTTCGTAGGGTATAGTCATCAGTAAATTATCCCAAGAATTATTTTATGATTTGCAGTGTAGTACAGAATGCATTGTGGCCAGTAAACTTTTGAAAATTGAAGATGACACTAAAATTAAAGAGATAGCTGTTATGTATTGAAATAAATGTAATAATGATTGGTAGTATTCCCAGGCAGCAGGGGGCGCCGCAGTGGGGTTAAGAGATATCTTTGGACAAGTGGTTACAGAAAAGTTCCTAGTAAAAGACTACTGTGCAGTTAACATAACTTCTGGCCTCAGTGTCTATCATTGAATGTCTGCCGTCCTCTGCCTCAAATTACCTAACATAATAATAGCAATTACTGATTATGGTAGTAAAAGTAATTTTACAGATTCCTAGATAATCAAATGATGAGTAAATGTTTACAAAATGCTGGTAAATGAAGGTAAGTGTCACGTTCTGCATGGAGGTGAAAGGAATATTCTAAATGCAACTTTAACTTTAAATTCTGAAAAGAATTAAAAAGAAAAGTTAAGTATTAGATTTATATTGTGAAAGCTGTTAAGTATAAATCAACACACTCCAAGACTTTAAAATGCTAGTGAGATTGAATCATAAAGACTGCACAGCTCTAGAAGCTGTGCAGAGCAGGGCAGGCAAGGGCATTCGGGTACTGAAAAGCATGTCTTTACAGCCTAAAATGTCATTTTATCTTTAATCAGCGAAGGCCACGTATGCCCCTGTTTTAGGTCTTCTAAATTGTCAAAGACATTGATAAAATTGATCAGATAGAATTCTTCTAGTTAATTAGTACATTTCATACACCAATAGAAAGTATGGAGAAGATGAGGAGTTACATATTTGGGGACACCAGTATGGGGCTAGGAAAGTTCATTCGAGACAAAGAGAGGCGCATCTCTTCTCAAAAACAATCATCAGTATCTTGAAAACACCACTTCATGTACCCTGGTGACTTGAAAAGGTGCAAAAAATTGAACCATCCCTGCAGTTAATTGCACAAACTATGTGATAGACTAAACAGTTACTTCTCATTTTTTAAATTTCTAAAGTTTAGGTTGTATCACTTGTATATTGTCATGTAAAGTTTAAATGGTTATTGTAAACTTAATTTTTCAGTTTTTCACACCTAATGCATCTGCATCAAAATTCCTCTGATTTTCCTTTTTCTTTTATCTTTTTGATTTTTTCTTTGTTTTCTTTCAATGGGTCACAAGATGCTTCAAATATATACTGTACTTTGTATTGTAATTTTTAAGGTATTATAAATGACACATCTTCTTATCTGCCACATATGTACCACAATGTTGTGACAGTTATGAGTTTTTTATTTATAAAAAGTTCATTGCATTTGTGTCATTCAATGTCAAATCAACCCATGGCCCATGTACTTTGAACTCAAAAAAATTACCAGGTGCACCCATGTTAGTCAGGAGACACCCTGTATAACGTTTTTTTTTCTTATGTAAGATCAATACTTTCCTAACTACAGCCAGATCACCGAGGAGGGGGTTATGGGGTAGATTTTATCAGGCCTCATTTTTACATCAGATTTCATAAGTCCATAGGTCAAGAACTAAACCATCAAACAGGCTCAGACTTTGCACGCTGTTACATTAATCAGTATAGTACATTACAAAATTAAAACATTTGTTCCTGATGACCCTGCATGGTCAATGAAACGCCTTGTAACTGACCAAAATTTAATTTGAGTTTTTTTTGGCTTAACTATGTTTAGTCCTCAGAAACACATATTTGTAACCAACAGAGGCTTTTGATTTTTTTTCCCTTATTCAGATAACTATATAGGGTTTCTGAAAAAGCAAGCCACAGAAAAGTAACTATGTCAGGGTTTGAACAGCAGACTTCTCAAATCAAAAATTTTCAGAGCACCTTAACGGCATGTCCCTTTCTCAAAACACAAACCTTACTTTTCTTATGCAAATCTTTAATATTTATTTTCCATCCTAAACACAGGCTGAATGTGCCATGTGTCAATAATGGTAATCATTAAGTTTTCAATCAGTAAGTTATCAAAAATGTCAAACTTTTTTTCATATTAAAGGATGATGTCCTATCTCATATTACTGAACAGAGAATGTGATTCTCCATGACCAACAACAACAACAATATTTATTTATATAGCACATTTTCATACAAAAAGTAGCTCAAAGTGCTTTACATAATGAAGAAAAGAAGAATAAAAGACAAATAAGAAATTAAAATAAGACAACCTTAGTTAACATAAAAAGGAGTAAGGTCCGATGGCCAGGGTGGACAGAAAAAAAAAAAAAAAAAACTCCAGAAGGCTGGAGAAAAAAATAAAATCTGTAGGGGTTCCAGGCCACGAGACCGCCCAGTCCCCTTTGGGCATTCTACCTAACATAAATGAAATAGTCCTCTTTGTAGTTAGGGTTCTCACGGAGTCACTTGATGCTGATGGTTATACAGACTTCTGGCTTTTAAAAGAGTACCTGGTACTCAAATACTACTGTTACACCACTTGGTAAGAGCAGACCTTCCAAAATGAAAAAAATATAGTTTGTCTTTGGCTTTGCCTTGTTTTGGCTTTCAGAAAGCATACTTCTAATTGATATAGCCTGCTGAATTTTTTTCCATGTTTAGATACCTACACAGGGCTTTTCAAAAAGTTATAAACAAACTTGGGTCATATAAGTAAATGTAGGTGGCTTAGTGTGTGAAAGTGCCCTGTGATAGAACAGTGTCCCATTCACGGTTGGCTTCTACCTTGAAACATGTTGTAAGGGTAGACAGCAGTCATTTACAATCCTGCAAAGAAAAAGCGCATTCAAAAAATGAATAAATGTTTATGATGTAAATATATTAAAACTAATATTAATGAATATTAGTTTGTATTCACTGCTGTTTTATTGGATTCTGTCTTCACATTTTAAAATGCTAAAACATATTTTTTTGTAAAATATATATTTAACTATCAGATACCACACTTATTTATATCATGTCTATAATTGAAGTATTGAAAACTTATTTTGTGAACATTTTCAAGAGAGAGCATCATTGTGTATCTTGTAATGTGGTGACCACAAAGCCAGTGCTACCCAGCAAATAGCATTAGCAATAGCTCCTCGAACAGTTTCTACCCAACTGCAATCAGACTCACGAACAATCAGTAACCTGATTGTGTCACCTCCGCTGCTACCTGCACATATACTTCTGCCACTGTCTCTATTTATTCCTAGGATTCTGGTTTTATTCATTTACTTACTTTATATTCACTTATTTATTGTGTTTTTTGTCTATGTTCACTGTCTGCGGGGGCACATGCAAGCAAGCAAGCATTTAATTGTACATGGTACTTGTACACATGACAATAAAGAATTGAATTGAATTGAATTAATCAATGATTTTAATGATACAGAACACATACAGCCCAGGGTTGCCACATGTGCAGTTTTAACACCATATTAGGTTATTTTTGAAATCATTGAGTGGGGGAAAATGTATTGTTTTGGTGGAGTGTTTTTTTTTTTTTTGTGGTATTTTGTAAAGGCTTATGTGCTCCCCCCAAACAACTAAAATCCCCCTTTCCCCACCAACATCCTCAATAGCAGCAATACTCCAAGGGCACACCACCACAGACTTTGACAGCTCTAGAACTCCAAGAGGCTCTGGCACCCTCCTTCAACAGCAGTGGTATTTCAAGGGGAGCAGAAGCTGACGGCTGTAAATCTCCAAAGGGGGGGGAGAGATTGATGTTACTATTTACCAGATGCTTTATTATTAATTCCTCTTTCTTAACAGGCTATGTGTTTGTATAGCTCCAATCATCTAGTTTCATTTTTAAAAGATAATTATTTTTGTAACCAGCTGATGCGGGTGTCCAAGTGCCTTCGATTGGTAGAGTCAATCAACATTAACAAAGTCTGATCTGTAGGAATTTTTGTAGTTTATTTCTTTAGACTATTTGTAGTAATGCTACACTTAAGGAAGGCTTCTGCCTATTGTATTGCATATGTGGCAATCCTAATAACTGCTGTGAACAAAGTACTGATTTAGCTGCTAATCTTAATTTTGTAAATTCAGTGAGGGCAGAATATTCATATGCCAAAATTGCTGTATTTTTTACTTTAATACACTGTTTTATAGAGATGGAAGATTCATGTGTAATTTATTAATCAACATATACTGTATGTGTTGCTGCTGATGTTTTGCAAAGAGTCCAGCTACAGCAGAAGAAAAACATCCCTAAAAATAGAACTACTGTACATTACTTAAGAACATATAGAAAAGAATGCAAGAATATACAGCTTTTTTATATTATTAAATTCAAGTTCAAATGTCACCCCATACTTTGTGCCTCATTTATGGCTAGAAATTGTCTTAGAATTACTGTAAATATTTAGTTTTTATTAGGTGTAAACAACCTGAAAAAGCTTCTCATGGTAGAACTCACATTATAATACAAGATTTATGTGTTACATATTAGTCATTTGTCAGAAGTGCAGAAATTTGCTCATCACTCCTCTTCTGTGATTGTGAATGTATTCAAATATATTGGGCTGTTATTCATTGCAACATGGCTTGCTACAGGCCACTGTAACTGAAATTGCCTAATATAAAGTAACTACAGTGTAGTTAAAGAAATCATAAAAACTGAAAAAAGATATTTCCTTTATATAAGACACAATGACCATCTCTCTGCTAAAATGTATAATAGCAAGAGTCACTTTAAATCGGCGAACCAGTGAGACCTCAGTATTTTTTTTTCTTTGTTCCAAATGTAGAACACACATCAAGTCATGTTTCACAAGTATAATCACATACTGACAATATTTTGGTTTAAATTCATGTAAACAGCCATTTAATTGCTTAAGCACTATTGCCTTGCTTTACATGTGGGTGTAGCTGGATTGCTGGCCTGAGGTCCGTTGTGATTTTTTTTTTTTTGTTTGCTACTGTGAAACACAGAAGGCAAGTAATAAACCTCTTACAAGCAAGAGTGCTTTGTGTAACGCCACTGGCTGACAATGGTAACATTTTATGAGATTTATGCATTTTTCAGTCAGTCCATGTAGATTTTTACATTAGTAGAGTTTACCCTCCAGCATTTTTAATAAGATCAAAACAATGTGTAACCAATGGATAAATATTGAAATAAATGCAGCAAAAGTGTCTCCCTCATAGAAAAAGAGGCCACCAATAGATTGTATTTAGCTTTTATATTTGGTTTTGGAATTAAACATCTTGCTTTGGACAAAGTAGCCTTTTTTCTAACATATTACATGAAAGATTTTAAAACAGTCTTTTAATATTCTAAACATGCAAATGTGTACAATTTTTGTTCAGGTATTATGAATCATCTGAATTCTTTCCCTATGTGATTTTTATCTTGGAAGGAAAAATGCATAGCCTATGTAATTTCATCTTTTGTAGATTTTTTTTCTCCCTTCATGGTGGACTTATAAAGTGACAAAGCAGCAGTCCTATCCACTGCTCAACACACAAAAGACTGGATTGCCATGTGTTCACTCTCAATAAGTGCCATATAAAAGTAAAGGGATTAGTTAAGTTTCACAGCATTGCTGTTGGTTGCTGTTTTACGTATCTAAGAATTTAAATGAAGACTGCTTAAGATGAAATCTTCAGTTTTTATGTGGTAAGTTTGTTATGCAGCATTTTCATATGGTCAAATAGTATTTTTATATTCTCTATGCTAATATTCAAAAAGTCTTGCTGGTGCTTTTATGAACATGTATCAAAAGCGATATTTTGTGCATTATATGAAGCTACATATACTGCTCAAAAAATTAAAGGAACACATTGAAAACACATCACATCTCAATGGGAAAAAAATCATGCTGGATATCTATTCTGATATGGACTGGGTAATGTGTTAGGAATGAAAGGATGCCACATCATTTGATGGAAATGAAAATTATCAACCTACAGAGGGCTGAATTCAAAGACACCCTGAAAATCAAAGTGAAAAAATGATGCATCACGCTAGTCCATTTTGCTGAAATTTCATTGCAGCAACTCAAAATTGTACTCAGTAGTTTGTATGGAAGTCATGGTGCTGTTGTCTAGCCTGTAGAGGTCTGTGCGTTCCTCCATGGATATGCCTCCCCAGACCATCACTGACCCACCAGTAAACCAGTCATGCTGAACGATGTTACAGGCAGCATAACATTCTCCATGGCTTCTCCAGACCCTTTCACGTCTGTCACATGTGCTCTGGGTGAACCTGCTCTCATCTGTGAAAAGCACAGGGCACCAGGGGTGTGGACCTGCCAATTCTGGTATCCATCCATCCATCCATTCATCATCCAACCTGCTATATCCTAACACAGGGTCATGGGGGTCTGCTGGAGCCAATCCCAGCCAACACAGGGCGCAAGGCAGAAACAAATCCCAGGCAGGGTGCCAGCCCAACGCAAGGCACACACACCCACACACACACCCACACACCAAGCACACACTAGGGACAATTTAGGATTGACAGTGCACCTAACCTGCATGTCTTTGGACTGTGGGAGCACCAGAGCACCCGGAAGAAACCCACGCAAACACGGGGAGAACTCCACACAGGGAAGACCCAGGAAGCAAACCCAGGTCTCCTTATTGCGAGGCAGCAGCGCTACCACTGCGCCACCATGCAGCCCCAATTCTGGTATTCTATGGCAAATGCCAATCGAGCTCCATGATGCCAGGTAGTGAGCACAGGGCTCACTAGAGGACGTCGGGCCCTCAGGCCACCCTAATGAAGTCTATTTCTGATTATTTGGTCAGAGAGACATTAACACCAGTGGCCTGCTGGAGGTCATTCTGTAGGGCTCTGGCAGTGCTCATCCTGTTCCTCCTTGTCCAAAGGAGCAGATACTGGCTCTCCTGATAGGTTAAGGACCTCCTACGGCCCTGTCCAGCTCTCCTAGAGTAACTGCCTGTCTCCTGGAATCTCCTCCATGCTCTTGAGACTGTGCTGGGAGACACAGCAAACTTTCTGGCAATTTCACATTTACAACCTCTGTAGGGTCCAGGTATTGCCTCATGCTACCGGTAGTGACATTCCTGTTTTGGGGGTTGTCTCATTGTTGCCCCTCTAGTGCACCTGTTGTTAATTTCATTAACACCAAAGCAGCTGAAACTGATTAACCACCCCTCTCTGGTACTTAACTGGCCGGATCAATAGCCCAGATGTTTCATTGACTTGATGTTATACTTTGATTAAATAGTGTTCCTTTAATTTTTTTGACCAGTTTATATACTAAATATTTTGATGCATTTCCTTGGGTGTATAGACATCTCTCAGAGCTGATGTTTTGTGGCATTTTTATATCCATCAAATAATTTTGTGTTACTGATTCACTACTACTACTTTGCAATTGATACTGTATGTAATTGGATGGTGCCGGTGACATGTATCTTTTCTTATCTTTCTAACTGGTAAATAATTTCAATAATGCATGTCTGTGACAGATACCACAAGCACATGTAGCCTTAGGGCTGACCCCTGACTTAGGTGACCTGTTAACCATGACTTTATTTGAATGTAGTGCTGAGAGAACACCCTGAACCCATACTCTGAGTTAAGTTTTGAGAATTTTTAATTTTTATTTAGCTAAGGTAGCACAGACCTCTTCGTTCCTGTGTTTGCATGTGTTTTTTATGAGTAGCTTCCTCTCATTCTTTCTGTGTTGAAGTCTTCATTTGCCTATTGTATGTAGGCATTAGTGTTAATGTATGTTAGAGTGTCAGCAGGACTGGCATCATATCCAGAGTTGTTTTTGCCTTACAACTCACTGTTGACAGGATTGTTTTGGTTCTCCAGCACTCTGTTTTAGGCAGTAGGTTGACAAAATAGATTGATATCTAGGTTTTAACCTGAATCACAAAGTACTTTGGGAAAATAATTTGCCAAACATAAACAATCCAAGTAGAGTGGATGAAATAAGATCTCAGTAATTTGAATTTGTTTCAGATTTAAGGTTTTTATTTAGTCATAGTTTGTCAAATAAAAAATGAAAATTAATTGATTGTTTACACCTGTATCTGTTCACTGAGATTATTCATTCCTAATGTCCATATGCTTGCACACTGATTTTTTACTATTGGTGAATTTGTTTATGTCCACTGTAAGTTGTTTCAGCATAGTTAAGGTGTATACTGGGTAAAGATTTTGGAAAGATTACAACTGTGATTTTTTTCCCCCATTTTCTGTTCTTACTGTAGGTATGTTACTAATCACTTTCATACATCAGTGTGTACAATCAGTTTTATATACTAACAAGTGTGAAACTGCCAAGACTAGAGGACCCATTTGTTAAAAGAATGAATTGATTACATTTTTGATTAACAAGATAGTAGACTACAGTTTGGAATGAAAAGAAGCAGAGTCTATTTCTTGTACATCTTTTTTTATTTTTTTTATTATCTCTGTCGCGTTATCATAAAAAAAAAATATGTTGTGCTTTTAATATTTCAACTAAGAATAGATGCCAGATACTTAGTTATAATCTGTAAATGTTTTGTTCTCAATCTGTATTTTTTTCTTTCTTCAAATTCCTTCAAAATAGCCAGGAATTCTGCGCATTCAGAGCTTCATAAGAGAAAAAATAAAACTACATAGCGACTACTCTTTATAAGTAATAGTTATACTTAAAGCAGTTGTATAATGTATCATTTTTTCAAGTCTAAATAATGAATTTTATAAATAATATTTTCTCTAAAATAGTGACATCTGGACAGAGGAAGTAGGGAAAATGTGATAGAGCAATCATGTTGGCAGACTTAGATTCAGAACCCTGAAATCTATGGAGAGCACGCCTACAGCTTTCAACAGGAGCAAAGGAAATATTTTTTGCAGACCCACGTTATTGAGCATATCATCACACTTTGTTTGAAGATTGTTAGGTACTAATGAATTTGAGTGAAAATATAATGGACTCTCCTCTGTAGAAATTTTTTTAGCCTGGGGCTGTAATAAGTCACGTAGGAAGATGTAATTGTCAGCACTGGGCAGTTAAAGTCATTGTAAACATCTTTTTCACAAACACCAGAAACCAGGAAGTTGATGACTAGGTATCCTTTTCATTATTATCAGTATTGTTAAAGGAGAAACTGCTTGTGACCATATTACTGCTCAGCTGTTCAACATACTGCATGAGTGATAATTATCTAATGACTAATATCTGGAGAAAAAACTACTGTGGTTGCAGTTGTTTTTTATATTGATTTATCATACTCTTGTTTTGATTTTTATTTTTTCCCAAATAATTTTGTGCTTCACACAATGTCGATTTTTTTTTTCCAGCTTTTTTGATAATCTTCTTCTTTCAGCTCCTCTCATTAGGGGTCACCACAATTGATTATCTGTTTCCCTATCTTCCTGTCCTCTGCATCTTGATATGTCACACCCATCACCTGCATGTCCTCTATCACCACATTAGGCCTTCCTCTTTTCCTCTTGCCTGGCAGCTCCAATATACCCAGAATCTTTCATCTGCATGTGGGCAAATGCAACCTCACCTCCCTGTCTTTGTCGCCAAACTGTTTAACCTGTGCTGACCCGCTAATTTACTTGTTACTAATCCTGTCAATTCTTGTCACATCCATTGCAAATCTTAACATCTTTAACTCTGCCACCTCAAGCTCTGTCTCCTGTCTTTTTTATCAGTGCCACTGTCTCCAACTCATGTAACGTGGCTGGTCTCCGTACCATGTTGTAGACCTTTCCTTTTACTCGTGGTAGTACCTGTCTGCCACAAATCATTTCTGACACTTTCCTCTACCCACTCTACCCAGACTGCTCTCTCTTCTTCACCTCTCTTCCACATTCCCTGTTACTCTATACTGATGATCCCAAGTATTTAAACTCATCGACCTTCCACAACTCTACTCCCTGCACCCTCACCACTCCTCTGACCTCCATCTCATTCTCACACGTATTCTGTCTTGGTCCTACTGACCTTCATTCCTCTCCTTTCTCTACAGCATGTCTTTCCTCCTCCAGAGTCTCAAGAACCTGATCTCTACTCTCATTACAGATCATAATGTCCTCCACAAGCATTATAGTCAATGGGGATTCCTGTCTAATCTCATCTGTCAACCTGTCCATCACCATTGCAAATAAGAAAGGGCTCAGAGCCGATCACAGATGTAATCCCACCTCCAACTTGAACACATCATTCACTCCTACACACAGACTTCACCACTGTCACACTATCCTCGAACATATCCTGTACCACTTTTACATACTTCTCTGCCACTCCCAAGTTCCTCATACAATACCACAGCTCCTCTCGAGGCACCCTTTCATATGCTTTCTCTAGGTCCACAAAGACACAATACAACTACTTTTGACCTTTTCTATACTTCTTCATCAACACCCTCAGGGCAAATTTCACATCTGTAGTGTTCTTACCTACCATGAAACCATACTGCTGCTCACTAATAATCGCCTCCCTTCTTAACTTAGCTTCCACTAGTCTTTCGCATAACTTCATGCTGTCGCTTATCAATTTTGTCTCTCTGTAGTTACCACAGTTGTGCACATCACCCTTATTCTTAAAAATCGGTACCAGTACACTTCTTCTCCACTCCTAGGGCATCCTCTCATTTTCCAAGATTACATTAAACAATCTGGTTAAAAACTCCACTGCCATCTTTCCTAAACACCTCCGTGCTTCCACATGTATGTCATCTGGACCAATGGCCTATCCATTCTTCATCCTCTTCGTAGCTGTCCTCACTTCCTCCTTGCTAATCTGTTGCACTTCCTAGTTTACCATCTCCATATTATCCAACCTTCTCTCTCTTTCATTCTCTTCATTCATCATCCTCTCAAAGTTCTATTTCCATCTGCTCAACACACTCTCCTCGCTTGTGAGTACATTTCCATCATTATCTTTTATCACCATAACCTGCTGCTCATCTTTCCTAGCTTGGTCCCTCTATCTAGCCAATCAGTACTGGTCCTATTCTCCCTCCTTAGTGTCCATCCTCTTATACAACTCATCATACACCTTATCTTTTGCCTTCATCACCCCTCTCCTTACCTTACACCTTCTCTCCTTGTACTCCTGTCTACTTTCTTCATCTCTCTGACTATCGCACCTCTTCTTTGCCAGCTCTTCCTCTGTATATTCTCCTGCAATTCCCTATTCCACTGCTAGATTTCTTTTTTCATATTTCCTCTGTCCAGATGTCACAGCAATCACCCTTCTACCTGTCTCCCTAACCACTTCTGCAGTAGTCGCTGTTGTTGCCCTGCTATCTAGTGCTTGTTTTACCTCCTCCCTGAACTCCACCTTACAGTCTTCTTTTTTCAGCTTCCCCCATTTGATCGTTGGCGTTCCAACTTCCACCATCCTATGCTGCCTAAATATGCTTCCCCCCTGCCTCCATTTTCCAGTCTCCAATCTCCTTCAGACTGACCCTCCTGCATAGGATATAATCCACCTGTGTGCATCTTCCTCCACTTTTGTAAGTCACCCTGTGTTCCTCCCTCTTCTTAATAACACTAAAATCCCAGAAGCCTGGGCCACCTTAAATTCATTTACACCTCATCATCAGCGTCTTTGTCTTGCAAATGAGTCAATCGGCACTGGCAGTAGACATTATTACAGTAAGATGAAAAATTTTCTGTTTGAGTTATGTGTTCAACATTTCTTACCTCGCATTTCCTATCATCCTACATTTACCCAGATCGTTGTAGACACAGAAATACACATGAAATGTATGTTTCCCAAATAACAATACAGGATGTCTTCGAGTTACAACGTTTCCACATACAACGTTTCAAGTTTACAATGCACACTCACATAAAAACTTAAAAAAATTGAGATGTGAGAAGAAATAAAGGTAAGGATTTTTTTTTACACTCATTTTTTCTGTTACTACAGTACAGTGTACAGTATAGTATATTTACTGTATGTCCTTTTCCTTTTTCTGTGGCTTAGTTGTGTTTTTATGTTCTAGATTATGATTTTGCAAATGTGTTAGGATAGGTAAGTGACTTAGGTAAGGGTGTGTTTCGACTTACACCAAAATTCGTTTTACATCACTGTTGTAGGAACGGAACTGTGTCGTAACCTGAGGACCCCCTGTATATTATTTACCTATACAATTTCAGACACCTCACTGCCAGATAAAGAAACTCCGGAATCTGAGTTGACTTCAGCTGCCTTGGTGAGGGGATGAGTGAGCATGAGTGCCGATCAACACATTTGCAAGACAGAGATGCTGATGAGGAGGTGATAAGGAATTTACGGTGGCCCAGGATTAGGACTTTTTTCATAGGTTTCAGCGATTCTAGTGGCAAAATACATATTCACCATAGCCATGTCCATTCTTTTTGCAAAATCTACTACTATCTGACCTTCTTCATTTCTTCCCTTGACACCATACCTACCCATCACCTCCTCATCCCCTCTGTGTCTTTCTCCAATATGTCCATTGAAATCCGATTCAATCACCACTCTCTCTATTCCTTGGGTACACTCTCCACTTCTTTATCCAACTCACTCCAAAAATCTACTTTCTCATCCGTCACACACACAACTTGCAGGGCATATACACTAATAACATTCATTATCACACCTTCAATTAACAGCTTCTCAATCAACACTCACTTCAGGATAACCCCGACTCTGTTTCTCCTCCGATCGACAACATGGTAGAACAATTTGAACCCGCCTCCAAAACACCTGGCCTTAATCTCATTCCATATGGTCTCTTGCATGCACAATATATCAACCATCCTTCTCTCCACCAGATCGGCTAAGTGTCTCCCTTTCCCAGTCAAACTGCCAACATTCGAAGTTCCTAACCTCAGTTCCACTCTCCTAAATTTCTCCCTCCAGACACACCTTACCCCTCTTCTTTTATTTCAGCCAACAGTAGCCTAATTTCCCCCAGCTCTTTAAATGGGTTAAACGTTTAAGTTTTCTTTGAATACAGTCACCTACCAAAACTGCCCACATTATTTCAGATCCATTGCCACCTGCAACAATAAATATTTGGCAGGGATTAGTAACTACACAGATCATATAAAAAGCCATAAATTAATATTAGTTAGCTATCCATTACTTTAACTCTGTTCTAAATAAAAGTAAAAACATATAAATAAGAACAAATTGTGTAGTGAAATGTTAAGGAAACTAATGGTTGTACAGTATTGTGAACATTACAAGAAATTAATAAATTAAATTTACAATAAGTACTGTATGAAGTTTTAATTTTATAATTAAATCACTTAACATATAAAGTTGTTTATAGATAGATAGATAGATAGATAGATAGATAGATAGATAGATAGATAGATAGATAGATAGATAGATAGATAGATAGATAGATAGATAGATAGATAGATAGATAGATAGATAGATAGATAGATGTCTGTAATTGAAACATAGCTAAGCTATGTGATTGTTGGCCTACCATCTAGTAAAAGATCAAACTTTTTGAGCAGGAGGAGCAGACAAACTCATCTTTCAGTTTAGCACTATTTGCAACAGTAAAGAAGGAAATTAATTTTTGTAGATACATTTTTCACTTCCTCCTTATCTCAGGCTGTAGCAGCCTTATGAAAACACAGGAAAGAATACTATGGCTGTTCGTATGAAAAAGGCAGCAATATACGTTATTCCATTTTGTCTGAATGTTATCAGTTACTCTAGAGCATTACAGGTGCTGCCAGTAAAACCTTCCCTTTATTTATTTTTAAAGGTTTGTGTTTGGAGCATCTTATTCCCATCTTGGTTGTCTGGTGGATTTTTACATCTTAACCAGCATCGATCACTTTGATTGGAGTCTCATTTCTCAGACTGCTAGCTTTTCTTCCATGGCAGCCCCATATGTTTGCTCCAGCTGTTCCACTTTTAACTGGAACACAACTATTTGCAGCTTATTTTGTAACCTTATCAGAGAGATAAGAGATCATTACTTTCAGCTTTAGGGTTGACCTCTCATACCTCAAACTATTGCCACATTGAGTATAGGATAAAGTTGTTGCAGAATGAATAAAATTACCTGCATGTTATTTTAAAAGGTGAAAGATTGGAAGGTGCATCTTATCCATGTTTATGCCAAGAAAATTGTTGAACACCTTCAGAAGTTCAGAGAGACAGTTTAGTGATGAAAATGATGCTCAAGGGAAATTATCTTTGCGATTCCTGCTGATGGAAGGTCCAAAATGTCATGTGGTAAATTTGGTCTATTAATAATATTCTTGTACTCACTGAAAGCTGTGAAAAATGTGTCAGTGAACTTTAATACAGTTAACATGAGTTGATCACATTCTCAAGCTTGTGTCATTCAAAGAAACCTGAAAGACCATCCTGCTGGCTACACAGTTAGAATTTTTTACTTATTATTTTGGACAAACTTTCTACAATGAAAGCATACCTTGAAGCTAATTGCAAATATAATTGTAATCATGCAAGTTCATTAGTAAATGAATCAGCTAAGTCCTGAAGGTGGGAGGATTTATGTCTGTGGCAAGCTCAGCTAAAGGGAATGCTAGCTGAGGCAACCTTCATTAGCATAATATGGAGAGTGACAGAATCTGCTGGTGACATTATTGCACAATGAGCTTTTAAGAAATACCAAAAA
This sequence comes from Erpetoichthys calabaricus, assembly GCF_900747795.2. NCBI lineage: Eukaryota > Metazoa > Chordata > Cladistia > Polypteriformes > Polypteridae > Erpetoichthys > Erpetoichthys calabaricus. The sequence continues at coordinate 165,081,457 of NC_041397.2, read as the reverse complement.
AGATCAGTAGGTAACAGCAGAAAAGGGCTAAAGTAAAAGTCAGATCAGCTGGGATAAAAAACACAGTTCATGATAGAAAACAGCAGTTGGTGATGTCTGGTATTCTTTCCTGATTAGAGCAGTGCTGTGGAACAGTTTATTAATGGCAGGGGCTTCCCAATGGGCTTGTTTGTTCAAGCTGTGGAAGTCTCAAAGAAAGTTTTAAAATGACACAAGGTTTCCAAAAGTGAATAGAAAACCATGCTGTTCTAAAGGCAATTTGGTAGCTTTTCTTTGTATACTCTCCTGCTTTGCAAGAAAAGATGTAAATATTAATTGTGCTTATGTTATTTAAAATACTATATATTGTAATATAAGCTTATGATGTGGTTCCCATTCCACTCTCTTGATTTACACTGAATACTTTGTGTTTCCATTTCCACTATTATTCCATTCTTGGCTGATTCTTGCATTGCATTTAAATCCTAATCCTGGGTATGATATGCAGTGCTGCTCATGAGCAATTTTGTCTCATCAGTAGTTTTAGGACTTGCTGAAGTTTTAGTTATGTTGGACAGTAATTAAATTCATGCTGGCCTTTTTCTATTCAGTACATTTTCTGCCTGTGCTGAATACTAAGGTATGTTTCATTTGCTGCCCAAAGTGTTAGTTTGTGTACAATACAGAACGTAATTGTCTTATAATTATGTAAACCAAGACAAACATTTTCCAACCATCCATTATCCAACCCGTTGTATCCTAACTACAGGGTCACGGGGGTCTGCTGGAGGCAATCACAGCCAACACAGGGTGCAAGGCAGGAACCAATCTTGGGCAGGACGCCGACCCACCACAGGACACGCACACACACACACACACACACGCACACACACCAATCACACAATAGGGCCAATTTAGAATCACCAATCCACTTAACCTGCATGTCTTTGGACTGTGGGAGGAAACCGGAGCACCCGGAGGAAACCCACGCAGTCACGGGGAGAACATGCAAACTCCACGCAGGGAGGACCCGGGAAGCAAACCTGGGTCTCCTAACTGCGAGGCAGCAGCGCTACCCACTGCGCCACCATGCCGCCCAAGACAAACATTTTAAAAAATTTAATTTTTACATATGTTATGACTGTTACACTATATTATTATGCTATAATAATTATGTTGTGATTGTAGCTACTTTTCACCTTTCCCATTCTGATTTCTACTTTTTCCAGTGCAAGGTTATGGTGCCAGTCTATTTTTTTTTTTTTTTGCATAAAGGTAACATTTAGGTTTCCATAATCTCAGTTTTAAATGTTAATTTTTTAATTTGTCTTCTATTTTCTATCTTCCCCTTTCTTCCCCTTTTCTTTTTTCAGGTATAGTCTTTACTTGTCTTTGTCTGTTCATTAGTTTGGCTTTTCTATTCATATTTCTCCTCTTGATTGCTTTAAGTAGACTTCTCATATTGATGGCCACTTTTAGTGATTATTGTTCAAAGCTAAGTGAAATAAAAGTCAACTACTAAAAGAATCATAGGGATTAATACTTTCAGCCATATGAGATTTGTATTTCCAAAATAAAAAAAACTGTAAATGTCATACAAGAAAGTAAAATAGCTGGTCAATGCTTCAAAGTTTGCTCATGACCCTTCAGACAAGCGCATCCTCAAATAACATTTACTGGGATACTGCAGAATATGAGTTGTTGACTGAAACTTTGTTTTTCAATAATCCAGAAAATTATCTTCTTATGTTTTAAGTATTATTTTTAAACTGCATTTTGTAATTTGCCTCTTCCACGTCCAAGTTCAGAATATTATATGTAACATTGTCAAGCAAAATGAGTATTGTGCATCATCTTTAACCAGTTATATTTTCTCTGGACTTTTTTTTTTTTTTTTTTTAACAAATGTAATTTCAGTGGGCAACTGCAAGACTGCAAGACACCATCTACTTGTAAAGAAAACAAAAAGTAAACTATCAAAGGGCTATATATTTTAATATCATGCTGGATAAATATTATATTTTATAAGTTAACTTACCAAAAAAAAAGTCATAGTGCATCATGATTAAAATAAGAATACAGGTTTCTCCAACAATAACTCCCAAACAGAGTTACATACATTTGACCAAAAAAAAAAAATTATTACGGTTACATAATTGCACGGCGTATTTATTTTTGTACCATTAATTGTACACACATTTGTGTTGGTTAACATTTTCCATCTGCAAGCATTAGTAAGCTTCAGTGCTTATAGACAAATAGGTCTATTAAAGGGGAGCTGGAATTTTAATAAGATTGATCCATGCATAGCAGTGAGCAACATGTTATTAGTAGTATCTCCACCTGAGAGGTTCATTATTCTAGGAAACCTTTTAACTCCATAAAAACTATACTTAATAAAAGGTTAATGTAGCCTCAAACAGGATATTAAAGACTGAAAGGAAGATCTGTTTTACATGTAACTCTATTAGGTGCATTTCATAAACCTTTTGGGATTTGCCAGAGGCCTCTTCTTACTACAAAATTTAAGTAAATATAGTTTTTCTGGAGTTTTAGATGAAACATTGTACTGCTTGATATCTATCATTTGAAAACTTTTCATTCAAGTTTTTTGAAATTACAGCTTCAGAATTCATTGAAGAACAATTTCTTTCTGCAAGTATACACAGTATGGAAGTAATGAGTGACCTTAAATTGTTGGAAGTAACCACTATACCATTCACCTGGGAAAGAAAATAAATATCCAACTGGGTTCAAACTGTTCATCTGGAACAGCACACAGCTTGCAATGGCATGTTTGGAAATGACAAGATAATCATAATCAGATGATCTCATTAAACATTTCTGGTTGCAGATCACTGATAAACATTAAGCCTAGAATTATATTTTTTAATCTGTTTGAAACCATTACATCCTTACTAGAGAGATCTAAATTTAGTTTTAGCTTGAAAGCTCTGCACACATCTTTAGTTCGAGTGTATAATATCTTCTTTATGAGGGGAGGTTTAAGTCCTTAATATTTTTTAGGCATAGAAAGTATGTCTTTTATTATCTTCTCCCCTCTTGAATCATCAAACAAATCATTTACTTTTATTTCTGCATGTTTTTGGGTGTACCTCTCAGAGTTTTTTTGTTTTCCTTTTATTTACCGGTTCTTGTCTCCAAGCTTCTGACACCATGTAAAAGGATCTTGTCCTATGTTTATACACCACTGATAAAAACCAACAAAGCAGTCTTCACACAGTTGCTTCTTTTTCCAAAATGAGCAAGCAAGCCTTCCTTTAGTTTTTCCTCTCCACTCTCCCTATATATGTTTTTTTCTCCCAGCCCTTCCCTGGGTACTCAATAGTATTTCATTCCAGTTCCACTACTAGTACTGTTCAGCTTGTTAGTCATTTCTTCTTTGTCCTTTGTTTACATAAAGCACACTTTCAGTGAAAAGCATTAAAGGTAGCATAATTTTAATAAATATCGAAAAATAAAATTGAAAGGAAAGGTTGATTTTTTTTAATTAAAAAATTAAAAGGACAGGTTAATTTTTTTTTCCTCTAATGTCCCCAGATTTTAATCAAATCATTCAAAGCATTTTTGAGATATCTAGGGGTTTTTGGTTTTTCTGTTTAAACTCCTAAATGTTGATATATCAAAATGTCCTTCCTTATAGGAAACCTTCTGCTCTAGAAGTACCATCCCGACAGATTTTAGCCTATTAGCGAAATAGGAAATAGATCAATGCTTTTCCTACTGATTGACTATGGCATGTTTTACTCATGGACAGTTGGTATGTAACATATTATGAAATAGGAATCTCTGGTAAACTAATAATATTAGCCCCTAGTTTATTTAAAAAAAAAAAAAAAAATTATCGTAAAAGTATTTTGTTGGTTACATAGTAATTCTGATACATCCAATTAGCTTACACCACAATAACCAAGGCTTATTCTCTTAGGAAATTTCCCGAACGAAGTAGAGTAACACAGCTAATGTATACATACATATTATGGACATGTCCCTGAATCAATCCCGGAGTAGACCTAGTAAAATCCACTCTAATATGAGCCCCAGTGATGAAACATGCATCCTGCTGGTCCTCCCATTCCACCCTAACATTCTTTTTCTCCCACAGGTCATCAAACAAAATTGCCCCATTTTGCAGACAGATCCTTCCACAGGAGTTTTATTTCCTATTCCAATTTTGATCTCTGTTGACCACCTAATCTTTGTAAACTTCTCATCCACAGCTTACTTCACAGAGGAGAGCCAAATTACTCACCAGGCATTTTGAGCTGCAGCCTAAGTGAATGCCATCAGCAAACATGTTTCTTCTCCTCTATATGATAAAGAATATTTATTTGGCATATCTTTGATATAAATAAAAAAAAATACTTTAAATAAAAGTGAAAATGGGGTCACAACAAATCAGAAATGTGATCTAATAGCAAAGTGATGCCAAGGGATGACACACTAACTGCCCAATTTATGTAGATTCCATGCTTTTCTCTGTTAAACATTTTACTGGTTCAGTTAAGCTTACCCCTTGCAGTAAGAGCCTGCAGTGTTTTATGTTTTATTTTTTGCATATAAAGTGACAAGAGAAGCTGCTCTTGTCAGATGTAATTAGAAACATTAGTGCATTATGCATTGCACCATTTACTTCTCTATCAATTCAATACATATCATTATGCAAAATCATGTGGAATGTATAGTTAGGTAATAATGAACTAATAAGGCTCCAGTCCTCTGGTGCATGATAAGTAGGAAGTGATTGAACAACCATTCCAGGATTGCAAGTACATTCTGTCATAAGCCATGCAAAAGGCAGTGTGTGTATATATATATACTGTACACTAAGTGTTTCATCAGTGTTTAGTTACCTTCATCCTTCTTCCTTTAAATAATACAACAGTAGATGGAAGTTAGAAGCAGAACTGTGCTTAAAGTTATCATAACTGGAACCCGATATTGAGATTAGTGAGGCTATAAAAAAGACACTCAGCCTTCATAACTGACTTTTTTTTTGTGTTTTCTGACTTGTAGTCATATGTAACATATGAGTTTTTTTTCTTATTTTGATCTGGATTTATATGTAACTGCATACTTTTTTAAAATTAAATATTTGAAATCTTTAGGCTTTTCCTTCTTAAACCATGCTACAGGCGTTTGATGTGCATAAGAAAAACTAACATACAAAAGCACATAAAAAACACTGTAATCACTTGGTGAATATGCCAAATAGAAAAATTAGGGGAGGTCAGGAGTTAAGGAATGTCAGTTTTAGTTGTGCCTGGTAAGAATTCAGTACTTAACAATTTAAATATAGTGATACTTGAAAATATTTTAATTCCTGGTGGTTCTATGCCAAGGAAAAAGGTTGAAAGCCATTGGATCACATATGTGTCAATAGCCTGCATTTGCTTGGTCTAACAGGTCATTATTATACAAAATCATGCACTGTGACTACTGTTAGCAATAACTAATATTCAAGATCAGTTCCACTTCAAAGTATTGGCTCTAAATTAGTGGGGGCCCTGACCAAATGGGTACAACATTCTGGGAGGTCCTGACTTAAAGATTCTGGGTTGGGAAATATTATTCTGACAAGTTCTCTTTCAATATATGGTTCTGACAATTCTTACATATTACCTTCACTTGGGACAATTGTGTCATGTATCAAGGATTTTTCTGAAAGGTACAAGTCCTCGCAGATTGAGCAGCTAAGAAGTCATATAGTAGTCACATTCACAGAGGACAACTGGACACTGCTGAAATTCCTTGGTTAAACATGCAATTACTCATGATTAAAAATTGTAATCATTTGACAGCCCAAATATATATATACTGGGCTGTCAAATGATTATATATATCTACTTACAAGATAAGACCACGGGCAGAAAAAAAAATCAGTAGTGTAAAGGCAGTCACGCAGTACACACAGCTCCATGTCTCTCAGTGCATATAAAGTGTATAAGGTCAATACGGTAGAAATGAAATGAATAGAATAGAAATGAAACATCGACGACTAAACGACCCTAAAGATTGAAAGGCAGCGTGACAGCAGCTACCCCAACTGAACTTACGCAGCGTTATACATCCTGCAAGAAAGAATTCAACCACGCCCGCGGACAGAAATAAAAGACAGGTATTGCTTTTACAACGTCACGCGAGACCAGGCAGTGAGCCATTATTTAAAACAAGTCAACAGACCTCTAAGCTAGCAGTTGTTGGATTGCTTTTGGCAGGCAAGCATCATGTGCTCGCAGCTCTTAAAACAACGACATGCGACAGGCAGAAGAGGCAGCTAGCAAGCAGCAAAAAGACAGCAAATGATCCAAAGGCATATCCTTAGCGTACGTTCAGCCGCAACACCTTTCACAACACGAGCAGTATAAAACATCTGGGAAGAAAGAGATGTAACCTCGTGCGGGGAAGGAAATAAAGAAACAAGTATTGTTTTTACAAAAGTTTTTAAAGTAAAAGTGAAAATAATGCATATGTAACAATTCACAAGAAAATAACAATTTCTTTAAATTGTAGATTGCCTGCCTAAGGTAAAGTCATCCCTGATGAATGGGGACGTGGGAATGAGGGGTCCTTTCATTGGATTAGCTCTATTTCAGATGTGGAATGGCAAAATGGGGGAGGCAGCTTGATGAATGAGGTCTCCAGGACTTAAAACAAATCCAAATCATATTATGTGATATCATCTAATGTGAAATTCTACTCCGTACTTCTAGAATTTTTATTTTTATACTGTATTGAGGATTTATTCTGTTCTATGTATTGTACTGTATTGTATTGACCCCCTTCTTTTGGACACCCACTGCACGCCCAACCTACCTGGAAAGGGGTCTCTCTTTGAACTGCCTTTCCCAAGGTTTCTTCCATTTTTTTCCCTACAAGGGTTTTTTTTTTTGGGAGTTTTTTCTGGTCTTCTTAGAGGGTCAAGGCTGGGTGGCTGTCAAGAGACAGCGCCTGTTAAAGCCCATTGTGGCACTTCTTGTGTGATTTTGGGCTGTACAAAAAATAAATTGTATTGCATTGCATATCCGGTAAACCAAACACAGGGATTGGCGAGCGTAGCAAGCAGAGGGCGGAGCCCCCTAATATATATATATATATATATATATATATATATATATATATATATATATATACTGTATATAGTATATATACTGTATATATATATATATATATATATATATATATATATATATATATATATATATATATATATATATACTGTATATATATATCTATTATATAAAAAATCTTGGGTCGAGATATGATCATCTCAGAGAAACACTTTGAAATCCCATGAGACTACTTGCATGTCACAACCTACTTACAAAAAAATTCTCAGAGAGACTTTAACATCCCGTGAGACAAAAGGACAGCTGCTGTACAGGCTTTTAAATAATCATCGCGCAGCACGACATGCAGAACACGCAGCTCGGTAGCAGCAGCTACTGTACAGGCTTTTAAATGATCGTCGCGCAGCATGACATGCAGAACACGCAGCTCAGTAGCAACAGCTGCAAGCCAGCAGCTGATTCGTCCGCATCTCCTTAGCATGCGTTTAGCCCCCCTCCCCCTTCACAACGTGAGCAGCAGAGACGCGAAGTGGCGTGTGTGAAGCTTGCCCCCGGATAGAGTGAGGTTGGGGAGTGGGCGAGCGAAGCGAATAGGGGGCAATTCCATTATCCATTAGCATTTGTGTTGCTACAGTACCCTATGAGAATATTAATAAATAAAAAATAAAATGCTACAAAAAGCTACCTATAAATAACAGTAAACTTTCTGTTTTTTGCAAATGTAAAAATTTACAGTAGATTATGAATTCTCAACATGTATATACTGTGTCCTGGGGGATTATCAATAGCTTGTGGGGACTGTTTAATTACAATAAACTGCCAACCAGTAAAGTGCCAGCTAGGTTACTGCTACCTAATTGTTTTGAAGTTCCAGAACTTATCAGGCTATACGCTTTCTATTAAGATCAAGATTAAGGTTCTAGCCCTATTAGTTTGTGAGTAATTGTGTGACAGATATTTGCATTTTATTTATATGTAGATGCAGAATTCACATATTGTTGAAATACTGTTAGTTGAAGTTAGTATAATTTATCTACAGTATATATTAAAGCTCTCTTGGGTGTTGTGGTATTTTGGATCCACTGCTAGGAAATTAATGGACAATTTTAAATAAATAATTGTGCCCTGAAAAGGTGTAGGCTCCAATTGGGTGTGTATGTGTGTGTGTGTGTGAGTGAGTGAGTGTGCGTGCTTCCCAGTTTAGTGAGGTACTGGCTGACCATGCCACATACATATGCGGAGGTGGGCAGATGAGTCAGGCACCTCAATGATGCCGTGGATGGTGCAAATCATTGCACCTGTATCTAATTAGGCAGCAGAGGATAAAGAAGCCTGCACAGGACAGAAGGGGGAGAAAACAAAACGAGAAGAAAAAACAGAGAAAGAGAGTGGAAGATTAAAAACTGGGAGAGAGAAGCTGGCAGAAAGACGGGCAAGAGCAGGTGCAAGTGCGTGCGAGCAAACAAGCTCAAGGGCTGCAGTAGTGTATCGCTCTAGCTGAACAACTCAGGAAGCTAGAGTGACCAGGTGGTGCAGGCAACTCTCTGTGGAAATCTGGGAAGGCAATGGGAGTTGGAGAGGCTGAGATTGGGAGCCCTGCTGGTTAGCCATGGACAGCAGGGACCTGGACCAGTTTAAGATGAATGACTATGCCTGACAATTTGGTGTTTTCTCCTCCTGCAAGGTCTAGTCAGGATAAGGGGAAAAGATGCCTGGATAGAAGAAATGCACCAGAGAATATAAAAGAAGATACCTGCCATATGATTTTAACCTTAATTTAAAAGGGATATTTGTTGTTTTTACCATCCACAATCACTTATTTTTATGGATTATTTATTGATTGAAATTTCCACTGCACTTTTGAAAACTTGATTTGTTGGATTTTAATAAAGGCAGTATTCAGTTATGCACCTACCTCTTGCTATGCTTTGTGTGTCTTCATTTGCCTTGCTCATACCTTGGTTATGTTACAGATGGTGGTGGGTTGAACAGCCTCCTGAAAGGACCTGGTAGTATGGAGCCGACCTGCACCATCACAGGTGTTCATGTGCTACCTGTAATTTATCCATAAAAAGAATAACACAGAGGAAAAACAAAAATAGAAACTTTTGGTGGTAGCTAGCTAACAAATCGCCCATCTGTCTGGTAGACATAAATTTGGCTATCAGTTCAGAGAATAATTATACAAGTCTCCTAACTTGCTCTGGCAATACATTTTGCAGCTGTGTTATACTCTACATCTATGTTTTCAACCCTTTGTTCACCAGTACCTAATAATGCATTTGTTTCTTACTCAATAACTTTCAAACTGTACAGAATTCTGTACTTACGGCATTTTTATTTATTGCATTTGCATACCAATAAGGGTAATATTTCCTGAGATGTTCTTTTGTTATGTTCTGCGAAAAAGAAGTTTTGTTTCTCGATGCTGCATAATTATGCTGCATATTGATGCCACATAATGGAAATATAATTAACAATGCAAATATTTAAATTAGCCTTTTTCCTTTTTTGAAAGCAGACTTAATTTGTAAACATATTTGTACTGTATTGTTTTCTTTTGAATTGTTTTAAATTAACAAGAGTGGCAATATTTTAATGGGCTGGACAATCTGGATGTTTTGTACAATCAAATACATAACCCAAATAATTATTTTCTGTTCAAAAAAGCAATGCACTAATTATTACCTACTCTAATTAATACTGAAACAATCAGTTGTGTTAAAACATGCATAAATATTAAAATGTATTAAAGAATAATCAATAGTAGTATACAAAAGATAAAAAGAATATGCTAATATGCTTGGTAAAATTTTGATTATCTCAAAAGCTATATAGTATGCAGATGGTTTAAATAGCTGCAAACATTTTGTAAAATATGAATGATGAGGCAGCACAGGTTTTATTT